>NC_046365.1:3836871-4102492 GCF_011125445.2 Fundulus heteroclitus
GGCTGGGGAAGACTAGAGATCAGGGCACAGGTTCACTTTCCAGCAGGCCAACCCTAAACATACAGCCACAGCTATATTCATTGTTCAGATCAGGGGTTTCCAACTTCAGCCCTGAGCCTTTGTCCTGAAACTTTTAGATGCACTGTTGATCCAGCATACCTGAATAAAATGAGTGGCTAATTACTGGACCTCTGCAGTACTTGATGACATGCTGAGGAGGTAATTTGGCCATTTAATTGATGTGTGTTGGAACAGTGACGCAACTATAAGTCATAAAATAGGGCTTCTCCAGCACTTGTGCTGAAGACCGCTCGTTGAAATTGAAGCATTCTGTGTTTGAATGGCCCAGCCAAATGACCTAGCCAGTTGAGAGCCTGCAGCAACATTGGAAAATTGATGTTTTCAGACGCTCTCCGTTCAGTCTGACTGGACTTCAGCACTTTTACAAAGAGGTGTGTGAAGTCTCTGAATGTGCAAAGATGATAGAGACAATCCCCCAAGGACTTGCTGATTACAAATATGTGCCCTGAGTTTGAGATTTTTTATTTATGATTTGGAGGATTACACATCTTTTTTTGTTCAATTTCACAATCATGTCCTACTTTGTGTTGGTTTATCACCTAAAATTGTAGTTTGTGGTTATAAGGCTTTCTTTGCTCTTTTTGGAAAAGTGGATTGTTGTTTTTTTTGTAACTGTTGGAAAACCTGTATATCACACTGCTATTTATTTTAAGAGCAGCCCATTTACACTTCTTTTGTTTGGTTCTTTTTTTCAAAATCTGGGGTTTGGTGTGTTGGTTCTTCTGTGTTTTTCTTATTGCACATGCTGATAAATATAAAATCTAATAAAAATACATGAGTAAGAATCAGAAAAGAAGAGTCAGAAATTGAGAAAACGTGGTTAAGAATATGAACAAGCAAAACCCGAAGCTAGAACTGCACTGTAAAACGTGTAGTACCACCACATTAACAATAGGGGGCGACTAATCACCAGCAGGCTTCGAGGAGCTTTTGCGTTTTTCTTCTTCATTGAACTTTATTTTGACTCTGAGCAAATATTGTAAAGCTGGTAGAAAAGCAGAGGATCTTCTTTAAAAAGCTTAATAAGCTCATGCAGTGCTAGGTACTTATTTAATGCACACTGTTCTGTGTCAGTCTAAGACCCGTTTACAGAACCACCTGTGGCCTACTTAACATTTGAAGGACCATTATTTAAGCAATGCCAGTTCTGTCACAGTTCTGTTTAACCTGTGCTGTGTGAGAGCGAAGCCAGACCTTTAAAAGGTATCGCGGCATATTTCCGCAGGTTTTCCTCCAACTTCTGGTAGTCCACGTCCTGCTTGGCGGTGAACGGAGTGGCAATAGGCGGATAAATGCCGCTGAGGTCCGGCCTGGCAGCGGCCGTGTGGCTCACGCTTCGTCTCCGCGCTGCCAAGCGCTGCGCCCTGCACAGGCTGCTGGACGCGCGTCTCCAGACGCGGACAGAGTGCATGGTGAGGCGGTCAGAGCGGAGCTGGGTCTGTGCCTGTCTGTGGGGCTGCCTGCAGCTGCTGCAGCGATCCCGATCCTGCCCGGTTAATCACTAACCGCCTCTTTAAACATTAGTCACAATCAGGTTTGGACCAGGTTGAAACTGATAAAGACCAATGAGGGTTTTCGCTGTGAGCGTCATGTCATGTGACAGCTGAATGTCCCAAAACGTTGGAGCCTACCGAGCAAAGCGAAACCTTATAATAAATATTCTGTTATGAATGTGCAACAAGCCGACGTTTGGCTCCACCCACGCCCAGAGAGGGCCCCGCTGCAGCGTCCTCGACCAAAGAGCCATTTTTGCCTTTCAGCCCAGTTAAATAAAAACTGTTACAAATGTTTTGAAAATATACCATATTAGGAAATGTGTTGCCATCTTTAAAGAACCAATTTAATTTATATGTTGGTTTTAAAATAAAGAAAAGAAACAAACCTTGTGCAAAAAGACGATAAATTCATATTCTATGCGATGTTGATATTTGTGGAAAATTATGTAATTGTTTTTAGTCACAAAAATGTTTCCAACCTGCTGACAGTAAATTAATCTAAGAATTATTACTGGTACTTTCACTGGCTTGTATTCCATGAAAACCTGCTAAAACTAGTTGTTTTGTTATTACCTGTTAGAAACTGTATTTAAAAACATAAGCTGGTTCATAATCATTTTTAGCCAAAGTTATTGGAAGCCATTGCAAAAGCTCCAAAGAGGCCCCGGTGTCTTGGGGCTGCAGGCTGCAGACCTCCAGTGTAGGGTATCTCAACTGTTTCAGTTGGAAACGAAGGAGCTGCTAATGTATGGAAATCTCATTAGAGTCAGACTTTTTTCAGACATTGATTTATGACGCTGCATTCATATCCTGTGAAATTATGTATATGGTTCTTTATTTATTTTACTTTAACTTCACCAGCAAAAATGCAGCTGCAGAAATTCACCTGCAAATGTGTTGATCTTCTGGTGACTCAAGCAAAGCATTCAAGACTAAATCGAGTTGAGCCACTCTTAGCCAATCAAAGGCACTCACTGCTGTGAGAACAAGCAGGGATGGATGGACGGATGGATATTTTACCATCTAAAGAACCGTAATGTTATTAATGTACATTATGTGATACAATTTTCTATTCTTTTCAACATACCAAAAAAAAAAAGGAATCCAAAATAAAGTCTCATATTTCTCAGTTTAACATATAATATCGCAAGAATAGATATTCAAATGCACAAAACACTCAAATAATATTTAATTGAATGTATTCTGATCATTCTGAGTTTTGCCTAACCCAATGAAAACTAAATGTACTTAGTATATTAAAGTCTACTTTGTCAGTGAACTCCCGGTGTGTTTGAAGGTTTGTATACTGGAAGCCTGCTATTTTGGAACAAGTCTAATTCTGTTAAAATTAACTTTTTGCCTTAGCGGGGTTTTTGTCATAAGGAGGGTGTGCTCAGGCTGACCTGCAGAGTTAGTTTTCCACCACAGAAAAAGTTACATTTGGTCTGGTATGACCAGAGAGCCTTCTTCCACATGTTTGTTGTGTCACCACCACGGTTTTTAGGAGACTTTAAAAAGAATGGACTTTTTAAAGCTTATCCTCAACAACGACGGTCTTCTTTTTTATTAGAATAATTTATTTTTGGACTTTTCAAGAACAAAGTTACAATTATCAACCAACCAGACAAAATCAAATAAAGTCAAAATCAGGGACAAGGTAGACATCCCTTGAGTAATAAGCCACTTGTAAAATAAATTCACATTAATATGGCAATAATATTATTAATAGTAATAATAAATTACATAAATAGGGGGTTGGGTAATAGTAAATAATTAAATAAACTGTCATAACCAGAAATTCCGAGAGAGACAAAAAAGATAGCTGTGCTGTTTCTAAATCATGCCACACCAGCTCAATTACAGGGAAGTCAGTCAAGCCATTGTGCCTGTAGCTTTTCAATATACCTTAAAAACTCTCTGATTTAAGCTTGTTTGCTGTTGCAATGACCTGGATAACTGAGGATTTGCACAGGCAGCTTGCCATATTTTGTGAAAAGTCTTACTTCTTTTGTGCATCCAGTGAGTTATTTTCTCTAGGGGCACACAATTATTCATTCCAGAAAACCATATTTTTAATTGGAAGGGGCACATCTGACTTCCACTTTATTGCAATATAGTCAACTGCCAAAAGCTTTTCTGCAGGTTTCTTACCATAATTTGTTAGTGGATTGAAATTTGTGAAATTTGTTCATTCTTCCATATCACATCTAAAACAAAGAGGTGATATAGTGGACTTATATTTGGGTAATTTATTGGAGGGAATACAACGTTGATGTAAAAAGTGGAATTGTATCAGCCAATCTAGTATTTAGGGTAAACGTGGCCCCCATCTTTGCACAAATTCCTCCATGACTGCTTCTCAATAGATATTCCAGGTCCTTCTACCATTACATCTTTCATATTTCCATGACACCCTTGAGGTCATTTTAAATAATGTTTGGCCAGCATGACATGCATTCTCAACTGGAGAATGGTTTGATTGGTTCAAATTATACTTGAGATAATTAAGGATATCTTTGTTGGTCAAACAATAATCCTCCTTTAATTGTGCGAGGGACATAAACACTCAGTTTTTAGCAGTGCTCTATGCGCGCGATACCTTTCTCCTGCCAAGATCTAAAGTGTCCTGTCTGAAAAATCACTGGTAGCAGCCCATGTCACCATTATGGGATTTTAGGGAGAAATAAATCCTTTTAGCTTAAAAAATGTCACCAAACTTTGTACCAAATTTGGATTTAACAGGTGACTAAAGGGTCGTCTGTTTCTGTTTCTTTAAATCCCATTTATACCATTAATTTGTTGGCGGGGGCAGTTCCCCTGGATTGGCAGACTGGGGTGGTGGTCCCCCTATTTAAAAAGGGGGTCCGGAGGGTGTGTTCCAACTACAGAGGAATCACACTCTTAAGCCTCCCTGGTAAGGTCTATTTAGGGGTTCTGGAAAGGAGGGTCCGTCGGAGAGTCAAATCTCGGATTCAGGAAAAGCAGTGTGGCTTTCGTCCAGACTGTGGAACACTGGACCAGCTCTACACCCTCAGCAAGGTCCGGCAGGGGGTATGGGAGTTTGCCCAACCAGTCTACATGTGCTTTGTGGATCTGGAGAAGGCATTCGACCGTGTCTCTGTATGAGCGGTGTCAGAGTCTGGTCCGCATTGCCGGCAGTAAGTCGGACTCGTTTCCGGTGAGAGATGGACTCCGCCAAGGTTGCCCTTTGTCACCGATTCTGTTCATAACTTTTATGGACAGAATTTCTAGGTGCAGCCAAAGTGTTGAGGGAATCCGTTTTGGTGGCCTTAGGATTACGTCTTTGTTATTCGCGGATGACGTGGTCCTATTGGCTTCATCAGGGCGTGATCTACAGCTTTCACTGGAGCGGTTCGCAGCCGAGTGCAAAGCGGCCGGGATGAGGATCAGTGCCTCCAAATCTGAGACCATGGTCTTGAACCATGTTCATGGTTTGGGAAATAATGTTAAATCCAAAGTCTGCTTTAAACTTTTCCAGAACTTTCTCCCTGAGCCGTCTGCTGTGTTCCTTCTTCATGATGTTTGTTCTCAAACGGCTCCTTTGGTTTGTATTAAGGGGTCCCAGAATAACATGGGCTTAAAACAAATGCATGCCTTACTTTTTAGATTTTTATTTCTGGGGAGGGAAAAAAAGATCAAACTCACTTCTCATTCTCCTTCACCTTTATGTGCTGTTTTGTGTGGGCCTATCTTATCAAATTCAATAAAATACCTCAAATGCTGTAACTGGAAAAAGGGTGAAAAGGTCAAAAGTGGATAAATACTTTGTACTAGAGGAGTTTTCTAAAAGGAAACATTTTTTTTTGCTCTTTTAATCTTTATACAATAACCTCATTCTTTTAGTGTAAGTCTATAAGTTCCCATTTTAAGTTTAGTAACAGCAGTTTATTTTTCCGTCTTTGTTTGAAAATGTCCCTGAAAAAAAACCCTGACGGCATCCCCATCACACAGACAAAGAAAAGTAAAATATGTGACAGGAACACTAACATTCAACAGAACTTTGATTGGCAGGTAAAAAAAATTGGGCCATTGCTAATTTCGGAAATGACATCAATTACAGCCTCGCCTAATTACTCCATTAGTACAGGTGACCCATTTAAAGCGTGTGTAAAAACAACCTGGCGTTGTCTAACCGAAGGAGAGATTATGGTAGTACTCCGTGGAAGCGCTGCTGGCCTTTGCGCTACTGCCATCGTGTGGACAAACGTTTAAACACATTTAGTTCCTGTAAAAAATCTGTTGAGTCCTCAGTTTCCTGCAGTGGGTGGCTTCACTACTGGCATCACTAAGACCACGTGTTTCTGTCAGACAATGGTGAGACCAAACCATTGACTGGTAGTATATATATCATTGAAATTAATTTATTGATAAATATGTTGAGAATGGGTGACTGTTATACAAAAGTATAATCTTAATTTGTCAGTTCTAACAATGAAAATTAAAATAAATAAACACTTGAAATATATCAGTCTGTGTGTTATGAATGAATTTAATATACTAGTTTCACTTTTGGAATTAAGTAAAAAAATACTTCATTACTAGGAATGCCACATTACTCGTACACAGGGGCCACCCAGCAGGTACTGTCCAGGGCAACCTGTTGTCTATTGAGTCATCTCACAGTCCTTATACCAGAGGTGGGACCAAGTCACTGCTTTGCAAGTCCCAAGTAAGTCTCAAGTCTTTATCCTCAAGTTCCGAGTCAAGACTCAAGTACGGACAGCCAAGTCCAAGTCAGGCCTCAAGTCAAAACAGGTATTTGTCACGTCCCAAGTCTGAAACTTCAAATTTCAAGTCGTTTCAAGTCTGTCATAATGCTGAAATAATTTAAATAAATCAGTTCTTAAATCAGTATTTATCTCAAAACATGATGAAACCAGTGCAACTGGCCTAACAAAAACAAAAGCTAAATTAAACGTAGTTTCAAGAACAGTCCTTCTTTGAACCATATTTTTCCAGAATATTCAGGAAAAATGCAACGGCAGAACTTCATATTCAGACCCAAACGAAATTACTCTTTGGAGCATTTTTGTCCTTCGCTTTTTTTCTTTTCCTTTTTAAAAAATCTGGTTAATTTGGTTAGCTGTGCTGCAGCTCACGCAGGCATGCATACATAGTGGGGAAAGAGAGGGAGGTTTGTAAGTTTAAGTGAAAACTTTTCATGTTTTCACTGCCTGCGTTTATAAGTTTGAATGAACTGATTGAGTGAAATGAATTAATGGTGCACACTTCTTAAATGATAGATGTCTTAAGATTTAGATTTTGGGTAAAACAACAAGTCTTTTCAGGCAAAGAGGTTTGAGTCTCCAGTCATTGCTATTAAAGTCCAAGTTACAAGTCTCTGAACACTTTTATAAGTCAAGTCATAAAATCAGTGACTCAAGTCCAAGTCGTGTGACTCAAGTCCCCAATTCTGCCTTATACTCTCCCTCCAGTTTTATCAGGATAGAAATAGATTTCCTACTTCTGACATCTGCTATTATGCCATCTATATTTGTTATATAAATATATATAGTGTTAAAATTATTGCTCCAAACAAAAAAAAAATTAACAAAACAATGTTAAAGTCGAAACCAAATATGAGTTGAATCTATTTGTGACAAATTTAAGGTCTTGAGTTTGTCTCCAGTCAGAAACAAGAGGGTTTAAGTTTAAACCTGATTTCTGATAAATATTTGTCTCGACTCCTCTTCACCTGGCTGCTGGAGACAGACAGGTGAAAGGTGGAGGCAGAGGAGGTTTCAGAGCCTCCATGGGGCATTGGGCCATGAGGCTGTGAAAGGTCCATGTCAGCCACGCAGAGTGGGACTGTAGAGGTGTGCCAGGGTGTCTGTTGGTTCAGTCTGCTGGATCTGTAGAACATAATCCTCACTAACCCTGGTCAGAATATGACCATCCCTCATCTTCTAGCCTGCAATCTATTTTATCCCTGAGCACACATCTTGCCCTCTTCTATACCGAGGCGTCTGCAGCTTTTTACTCGCCATACCTACATGTTCTCCCGCAGCTTTAATTTAAGATCTCTTTACTCTTGGATTTACTTTCCATGTTTTCACTGCCTGCCCAGGGCTTGTCATTCGGAAGAGACTCCTTTATATAAAAGGGGGTTATGGCCTCAAAAACAGAAATTTGTGTAATCTGTCACACACTCCTCCCCTGGATGTTATTTCCAAAGACTGTGTTTGAGTCGGTAAGCTCAATACATGCCTGCAGTGTTAGTAGCTTCCTCTCACCACGTCTACATGTAGATCGCCATCAAGTTTTTATCAAACAATAGAAATGCGGTAAGGGGCGAGAGATTACTGTGTGATTTCCCTAATGGAGATTGGCAGAGGAGTTTTCCACAGCTCTCGCATTTTTTTGGAGTAATCCTTTTTCTTCTTTTTGATTGGTTAAGTTAAAATGCTTGACGAGTAAAAAAAGAAACAAGCATAGGTCAATGACATGTCAGGTTTCAAACTTGGTAACCGCAGAGTGATGCCGGGGTCTTTATCATTGAAACATTTAAAGAGCCACAGTGTCAACCCTGGTCCTCGGGCCCACTGCTGATATTTTAGAGGTGTCTCTGCTCCAGTAAACCTGATTTAAACATAGATGCATTACCTGCCTGTTAAACATCCATATATTAAGTCATGTTTGTGGCAACAGGAAAACACCTAAAGCATACAAGATAGTGGGACTGTAAGGGCCAGGGTTAAGAATCATTATTATAAACCAATTAATTGGTCAAAATAAACTCAGTTCAGTTTAATTCCATTTTATTAATATAGCGCCAATTCATGATACATGTCATCTCAAGAAATTTACCAAAGTCAAATTCAATCATATTATACAGATTGGGTCAGATTATACAGATTAGTCAAAATTTCCTATATAAGGGAACCTGGTTGATTGCATCAAAGTCCCGACAAGCAGCATTTACTCCTGGAGAAGCGTAGAGCCACAGGGAGAGTCGTCTGCATTGTCCATGGCTTTGCTGCAATCCCTCATACTGAGCAAGCATGAAGCGACAGTGGGAAGAAAAACTCCCCATTAACAGGAAGGAAAACCTCCAGCAGAACCGGGCTCAGTATGAACGGTCATCTGCCTCGACCGACTGGGGGTTAGAGAAGACAGAGCAGAGACACAACAAGAGAGACAAAAAAGCACAGAAGCACACATTGATCCAGTAATCTGTTCTACATTAGATGTTAATAGCCGGTGATCTGTCTGCTCTGGATGATGTCACAGTTAACAGAACGGCAGACCAGGTGTACCTACTATGAAGAAAAAAACGAACAAAAAGGTAAAATGTGAAATAACAACAAACAATGCAAATTGGAGAACAGTAGGAGAATTCAGCAGAGTGAGAAAAATAGACCCTGATGTCCTTCAGCAGCCTAAGCCTATAGCAGCATATTTATAGAGATAACTCAGCGTAAGCTAAACCACTCTAACTAGAAGCTTTGTCACAAATTAAAGTTTTAAACCTAGTCTTAAAATAAATAATTTGGCATTAATTTAACAAAGATATGCTAAAGTAATGTGAATAGCTCGTTGGCACCCCTTAAGCAGGATTCTCCTGTCCTTGACGGGCAGTGTCTTAGAGCTTTGAGATGTGTTTCCTCATCACAATATTAGAATCAGATAATTAGGTCATTAGCAGCACTCTGCTAAACTTGATGAGAGGTGGTAATTTAGGTGTGGTAGACATCTAAAAGTTGCAGGAAACCTGCTCATGAGGACTGGAGTTTGAGACCCGTGCCCTAAAGGGAATTTTAATCCTTCAAATATAGCCATTTTCTAAACTATTCACCCTTAATTAGTACAATAGGTGCCTTCAAGCATTTAATCAGCGATTTATTAAAGGGAACAAATACACCATTGGTAGCTTGGTATCATTTTGTCCACCATACTGAACATAGAGCAGAGAAAGGAAAAAATAGGAAAAAAGACAATTAGAGATATTCATCATAACGTTAAAGGATAAATAGCTGTCTCCAACCATCATGTTTCCGTGACCACAATCGCCATAAAAGAACAAAGTTTTACTGGACCATAGTCAGCTTCTCAGGAAGTATACAAGAGATAGGGTTAGGGTTACGAGATGTCTATGTGTATTTCTCAGTCATATAAATAATCTGTCTGTTGATAGTTTGAAAAAAAGGTTTGACTGTTATATCTGCTCTCAGAGCATTCACATATAATTAGAGGTAACAGGAGTTTTACAGCTACCTGACAAACATTTTTACAGCTTATATGTGGGCCCAATTAATATTTTACCATTGACAAATGACTGGAATAATTTTTTTCAAAAGAAACATGTAAACAGTGCCCTCAGGTGGGGACAAATTTGAATTCAATACAGTTTTTCCACACTATATATTTCTAGATTTACTCATGTCAACTGTATGTTTGTCTATGTTTAGCCCCATACCAATTCCTCATGGGTGTAAAATACTATTTGGCAAAAAAGATCTGCCTGATTCTGGCTTTAAGTGTAAATTGGGTAAGCATGGACCCCCTTAGGAAATACAAGTAGACTGTGGTTTAACGGCAGTTAATGAGGAGGGAGAGTGTGAAGATATAACACAGTCATGCTGGAATGGGGTGCTTACAGGTGCTGGTCATATAATTAGAATTTCATGAATAATTTATTTTTTTTAGTAATTCCATTCCAAAAGTGAAACTTGTATATTATCTGTTCATTACACACAGGCTGACATATTTCAAGTGTTTATGTCTTTTAATTTTCATGATTATAACTGACAACTAATGAAAACCCCAAATACAGTGTCTCAGAAAATTAGAACATTACTTAAGACCAATTAAAAAAAAGGATTTTCAGACATGTTGGCTAACTGAAAAGTCTGAGCATGTTCAGCACTCAGTACTTCGTTGAGGCTCCTTTTCCCTGGATTACTGCAGCAATGCGGCGTGGCATGGAGTCCATCAGTCTGGCTCTGCTCAGGTGTTATGAGAGCCCAGGTTGCTCTGATAGTGGCCTTCAGCTCTTCTGCTGGCCAGTTAAGAACATGATACCATGGTCCTTAAAGCAGGTACTGGTAGCTTTGGACTGTGTGCAGGTGCCGAGTCCTGTTGGAAAATGAAACCTGCATCTCCATAAAGTTGGTCAGCAGCAGGAACCATGAAGTGCTCTAAAACTTCCTGGTAGACGGCTGCATTGACCTTTGACCTCAGAAAACCCAGTGGACCAACACCAGCAGATGACATGGCGCCCCACACCATCACTGACTGTGGAAACTTCACACTGGACCTCAAGCAACGTGGATTCTGTGCCTCTGCTCTCTTCCTCCAGATTCTGGGACCTTGATTTCCAAAGGAAATGCTAAATCTACTTTCACCAGAGAACATAACGATGGACCCCTCAGCAGCATCCAGTCCTTTTTCTCTTTAGTCCAGGAAAGACGCTTCTGATGCCGTCTCTTGTTCCAGAGTGGCTTAATACCAGGAATGCCACAGCTGAAACCATGTCCTGCAGACATGTGAAAGCATGTGATGTTCAGTTAATATCAGTAAATGTCTAGTAATGTGCTTGGACACAGAGCTCTGTGAACAGCCAGTCTTTAGCAATGACCTTCTGTGTCTTGTCCTCCTTGTGTGAAGTGTCAATGGTCGTCTTTTGGACAACTGTCAAGTCAGCAGTCTTCCCCATGATTGTGTCGCCTACACAACTAGACTGAGACCATTTAAAGGCCTTTGTAGGTGTTTTGAGTTAATTAGCTAATTAGAGTCTGGCACCAGGTGTCTTCAGTATTGGACTTTTTTTCACAGTATTCTAATTTTCTGATACTGAATTTGGGGATTTCATTAGTTGTCAGTTATAATCATCTAAATTAAAAGAAATAAACACTTAAAAAATATCAGTCTTTGTGTTATGAATTAATGTAATATAGTAGTTTCAATTTTGGAATGGAATTACCGGGGGAAAAAAAAGTCTTCATGATATTCTAATTATATGAGCAGCACCTGATATATTGTGATATAGAGTATTACTGGGAGCGGTTTAGGCATACGTTTTTTATCCGAAACATGTAATGTTTGACACTTGCAGTATTACTGAATTCTCTTCCATGACAGACAGCCTTCCCATTTTCAAAATGAAAATGATGAGGAGAAGATAATCTTTGAGTCACATCCTCTATGTATGTATTTATTTAAGCTTGTGTATTATTTGGCCCTCACCACATGCCACCTCTGAATGACTATCACTCATTCCTGGCCTCAACCCCCCCAACAGCAGAATAAATCTCTTGATCTGTTTAGTCTGATTTTCCAGGATTGCCTGTATCCCCATTTGGCCTACCCATAAAACACTCTGTAGAAGTGCCCCTGCTTTAGGAAACTACTAATTCAGCCGGATTTATCTAAGCATGACGTTCAATAATTGCACAAGATAGAGTATTATCTGCTGTAACAGATATTTGGATGTGTCTAAAAGCAACACAAGTTTGTGAACGCAAGTTTCATCCAAATTTTGTGGAGTTCTTCTTTAATGTAGCACATTCTTCTATGGCCATGGAAAGAAATGCAAGTACATGGATGTGATGGTAGATCTTTTGATCCAGCAGTTTACACAGGTGAGATATTCCTTCCTTGTGTCTGAGGGTCCAGTGGGAAGGCTTTTAGATCCATCAGATCAATTATCTATGACTTATCTTTATAAATGATAGGAATCCTCTTAACTACTCTGTGCTGATCTCATAAATCACCCCACTGAAAGCAAGATGGCTAACTTCCAACACCTGCAATTGTCCAATGGGTCAAACATCAGTATGAGCATCAGCCTTTATTAGAGCCTTTATATTGCTGGCTCTGTGATGGCTCCAAATATGTTGTTGTTGAATTTGATGATTACATTTAAAACACAAAAGTAACTTTCAGGTGGAGGAAATTATGTTTTAATGCAAAATGGATTAACCCAGTACAGTAAGACGCAATCAAAACATGGATGAACTGTTTTAGATAATTAATAATTAATAAGATCTCAGCATCACAGATCCTCCACCATACTTTTCCAGATATTCATCCTTTGTTTACACCAGAGCCACCTGGGGTGTTTGTTGGGGAAAAATTTTAACCTAGTCATATCTGAAGATAGCACAGACTTCCTTTTAATCTTGGAGTTTAGTAAGCGCCACACTTTTATGTTTGTTGTGGTTTGGATAGAAAAGGCTTTTGCCTGGCATCACTTCCAAGCAGCCAATTAGCATGCATACAAGGTTTAATAATTGATTCTACTTTGTCTTTCAGCAGAAACAGTGAGATTTGGAATTTGAGATGTTTAATTTTAATCAGCTTTACTGGGCTGCTCACTCTGCATGGTGGGGAAATAAATATGAGCCTTGGTGTTGAATCATATAACTTAGGAAAACAGAAAGCCATGGATTATTATCAATGATAGTTGCTGCTCAGCTTCTTCATCTACACCTACTTCCCATCTCTAATCTTGAGCCTGAGTTGTTCCTGTAAACGCCTCCAGAATTCCATATCAGCCTCCCTGAAGCCTCTTTTTTTCCTTTTTTAGCGGCTCCTTCAGATCACTGGTGATCCAGGGTTTGTTATTGTTGAAACATCTCACTGTTCTTGGTTAAAATGACCCATTGGACGATAAAAAGCAGATTGATAAAATAGAAGTCATATCGATCGATATCTATAATTATCAACACATTCAGATCATAGATTTTAAGTGCAGCCCTGCCCATTTTATGCTGTTGCTTAGCGAACTCTTTACCTAAACTGCAAGTTTTTAAAATAGAAAAAAAGAACATGTGCTCTCTGAACCCTTTGAAGGGGGCAGGGCTTGCTTCCTGGGTCTGTATTTGTGATTGGTTGGGAGGATGTAATGACTGTAATATTAACCTACATGGTTAATACAAAAGGAAGGAAAATTGTTATTCTATTGAAATTTATTTATCCTTTTTTTTCTATCATCAATATACGTCTATCGATCGATATATATTGTTATTGAATTATCGTCCAGCCCTAGGCAGAATACTCCATTTCCCACTCATATATGACAACAACAACAACAACAACAACAACAAATCAGTCAAACTGTCTCTGCTGCCTGCCCATTCACATCCAATAGACACTGAGCATACACTGATTGAAAATGTTGCAATTCTTTCTCTGTGTAGTATCCAGGATTTTCCCCTGGAAAAAAAAAGCTAAATATCTTGTTATTTCAGCCTTGGACTGCCAGCTGCAAGCCGACCTGGGGAAGCAGCTGAAGGTCCCTCAGCATATTGCTACAACATCATTCTGGCCAGATATAATCATTATCTTGGAAGCAACAAAACAACTGATTGTATTCAAGCTCACTGTGCCCTGGGAAGAGCGGAAGGAAGAGGCTAATGAACAAAAACACTGCAAGTATCAGGAGTGTAGGGAGGTGCCAGGAAGGAGGCTGGAGGACAAACTATGAGCCGCTAGAGTTGGGCTGTGGAAGTTTTACAGGACACTCACTCTGCAAAGTCCTCAACCAACTGGGCCTAACTGGAGAGGCTAGGAAGAGGGCCATCTGATCATTATGTGAAGCTGCAGGGAAAGCCACTAGGTGGCACTGTGGATAAAGATGGTTGATCCATGGGTCCTTGCTATATGGGACGCAAGCTGGGGTCTGATCAGCTTCAGCTGGGTCGTCTGGGTGAGATTGTCTGACCCTGAAAGACCCCACCCCCCACCCCCACCCCACCCCCCAAAAAAAAAACAGCTAGCCCCGGTTACATCTGATGATGTGTTCCAGTGCATCTAGTGGATAAATGTTGCATGTTGTTCATGCCCAGACAGAGCGCTGCTAAATAATGTCCAGATGAACCAGGTCCTCTTACTTTGAAAACGGCAGAGTCAAGTGTAAAGGTCACAAAAATATGAGTGCCACAGATGAACATGTTCATTTGAAGACATAACTGCAGTCCTGCTACAAGGCCTGATGCTAGGGTTTGGAGTTACTCTATTTTGTTTGGTAAAATCGCATTCTGCCCATTGTGATTGGTGGAAGAGATGCTTTGAACTTCCTCATTGTCCTCTTTGTTCAGCTCTGCATCCATAGCAGCTCCCTTTCAAATCAGATGGTATTTGGGACCCTATTATCACACTTGATGATTTTTGTATTCTGTGATTCAAATGATGAGCCAGCCATGTATTAACTTGACAATGTGACATGTATTTTGCTTTACTGTCTTCAAAATTGTTAATTTAATAAATATTAATTTGTATAAAGTTCTTATTTCAAATGTTTTAAAGCGTTTTTGAATTCTGAAGATACTACATTGTAAAATTTATGAAACAGGGTAATTAACAGGGTATTTACTCCTAGTTCTTTAGGTGAATTGTGAATTAAAGCAATTTGGAATGTTTTAATATTTCCTACACAATTTTAGTTTTTGTGTTGCTAGGTTTCTATCACTGTGTATTCGTCATAGATGGAGTTTAAGAATAAAAATGTACAAAAAAAGCAGTCACTAGTGGAACAATTGGTAAAATAAGCAGGCAGTCAAACAGCAGAAGAATAAGGAAACAGAGGTTCTGCCTCTGTTTCCTTATTCTTCTGCAGGATCAGGTTGTTCTTGTTGCAAATATTTGGAGGTGTGACTATGATACCAACCCTAAATGTCAGCATAAAATAGTTCTGTATTACTCAGGTAACCTTTTTCCACTTCGAACAAAACACCCTTTGTTTAAGTAGTTTTCAGATTTCTTCAAAGAAAAAACTTAGTCGTATTAGTCCAAAAACATTCTTGAGCAACAACAATCCCAAAACAGACAAGCTACATTTTGTTCATGATTTCTGCTGAAAAAGCCACGAACTCCGAGGTCCGTTTATGCCCTTTTGGATAGAACATTTTTGAATTTAACAGGCATTATGAATCGTTTTAGCGTGAACTTCCACAGAGCGGCTCTGACGTTCAGGTAAGAAGCTCGCGGGTATGTTTAGAAAGTGACGTAATGACGCTGATGGTGCATCTCCTCCTGTGTGTTGCATCGGCAGAATCAGCACCGTCAGAACGGACCGCAGATTGTCCCTCCTTTTCCCACATGGACCGGAACCAGGCGGCATCACGTGACTCCGGATCCTCGGACTGATCCAGTTCCCCACATCGTACCATGGCTGCGACGGATGCGGCCGCGCGGTGCTGCCTCGGCTCGCTGCGGTCCTACGGGGCTCCGCTGCGTCCGTCCCGCTGTCTGTGGCTCCTGCTCTGCCTCTGCTGGCTGCTCCCCGCTCCGTCCCGCTGCCTGCTCGGCTTTCGCCCGGAGGAGACCGGAGCGGAGCTGTCCGTGGACGACGAGGTGCTGAAAGCCACGGAGGGCACTCGCTTCATTCTGCGGGTGTACTACTCCACCTCCACGCAGAGGCTCAATCGCACCGCGGGGACTCGCGCCAACAATGCCGCGCCCTGGATCGCTTTTATCGAGGAGCCAAGTCCTGGCAAAGAGGGACAGGTCCACCCCAAGAGGAACATGTGTATGGACAAGAACGCCAGGACGTCCGACATCGAGGTTTTAGGCTCTTTTAAGTCTGCTTCCAGTCAGAACTCAGTGCTGGTCGAACTACTGGCCAAAGACCTGCGCAGGGGGGAGAAGATAAAGTACTATTCCATGTGTGCTTTCGATGGGTCCAAGTGGGAACACTACCGGACCAAGGACTTCTTGGTCGCCGTAACGGAGCGCTCTGCTGTCCCGGAGCTCTGGTTGCAAGTCCTGGTCTCCGTCCTTCTGCTCGGGCTGTCGGCTCTTTTCAGCGGACTGAACTTGAGCTTGTTGGCGCTGGACCCGGTGGAGCTGCAAGTTCTCCAGAACAGCGGCACCGACACAGAGCAGAACTACGCGCGGAAAATTGAGTCTGTGCGTCGGCACGGAAACTACGTCCTGTGCACGCTGCTGCTGGGGAACGCAATCATCAACGCATCTCTGGCGGTGTGGATGTGCCAGATCCTGGGCATGACCTGGCTCTCCACGGTCATTTGTGCATTTGGCATCTTCTTCATTGGGGAGATCCTTCCTCACTCTGTGGCATCGCGTCACGGTTTGGCCATCGCATCCAAAACCATCTGGGTGACGCGGCTGCTGATGGTGCTCTCCTTCCCCATCTCCTACCCCATCAGCAAACTGTTGGACCTCATCCTCAACCAGGAAATCTCCATATTCTACACCAGAGAGAAACTCCTGGAGATGCTGCGCGTCACAGACCCCTACCACGATCTCGTCAAAGAGGAGCTGAACATCATCCAGGGAGCGCTGGAGCTGCGCACCAAGACCGTGGAGGACGTCCTGACGCCGCTGACCGACTGTTTCATGCTGGCGTCGGACGTGGTGCTGGATTTCAACACCATGTCAGAGATCATGCAGAGCGGCTACACCAGGATACCGGTGTTTGAGAACGACAGATCCAACATAGTGGGCATCCTGTTTGTCAAGGACCTGGCCTTCGTGGACCCGGACGACTGCACTCCGCTGAAAACCATAACCCAGTTCTACAAACACCCGCTGCACTGCGTCTTCAACGACACCAAGTTGGATGCGATGCTGGAGGAGTTTAAGAAAGGTGAGGAGTGTCTCAGCGAGGTGGAGAGAGAAGAAGCAATTTATTAAGTTAATATGCTGACCTAGGATATAAATTATGGTCATTCCTAACAGTCATCCACATTAGTACAGTAATATTGGAGATGGTTATTTTCTCACTACTCTGTTCCTGCTTTAATATATTTTATACAAAATGAAATGTTTTACATTGCCCTTCCTCGGTGTAATAGGTGATATTTTAATAGAAGGAACAGGATAATGATGATGAGTTCAGCCATAGTTATCAGTCAGCACAGTTAATTAAGACAGACTCCCAGAGTCTGTGGGGTGGGGTGTGTGTGTGTGTGGGTCTGTGTGTGGGTCTGTGTGTGGGTCTGTGTGTGGGTCTGTGTGTGGGTCTGTGTGTGGGTCTGTGGTCCAGTGGTGGGTGGGTGGGTGGTTGGGTCTCTTGCTGAAATGAAAGTTAAAGTTTATTGTTAAAGGACATCTCCAGCTACTCATCTTTGTGGATGGTTCAAATATATTCACATCACTTGCACTTTCTCCAGAGTTTTGTTACATTACAAACAAACTTCAGTTTATTTGATTGGGTTTATAAGAACCAACCCAAAGTAGTGCATAACTGTGAATTGTGAGAAACATGATACATTGTATTAAAAATGTTTTACAGATAAAAATCCAAAATGTGTGTCACACACATTTGTTTTCGGACACTACATGAAAAAAAAATGACTTAAAATTTGAAGCCGTTAACTACCTCCTTTGGTAGATTGTGCAACCCCAGTACACATCTAGCTGTTCTGTGAAGGTCTCAGAGGATGTTAGAGAACTCTAGAGAACAAACAGCCTCACACAGACTGAGGAACACAGCAGACAGGTTGTGGTAAGTTTAGAGCAGAGTTAGAAAAAGAAGGAGAGCATTAATCAGAGAGGCAGGCAGGAGGTCCATGGTGACTCTGGGGGAGCTGCAGAGATAAACAGCTCAGATGGGGGATTCCGTTGATACCCAAACCATAAACTTCACAAATCAGGCTTTTTAAACACAAAAACGTGTCAGGCTGTCATACGACAACAGAGTGTCTTCACTCACAGGCTTCTTCTTTACATGCCGCTACAAGAAACCCTTCTTCCCTTTACCGTCAGCATCTACAAAAGCTCTTTGAAGAAACCTGCATAACAAGAGCCACAACAACATTTAATTCCCCTTTGGGGTTAATAAAGTGCTATTTAATTGAAAGTAGCAACAACAAAAAAAGTAAAAAAAAAAGAAAGAATAAATAGACCATCTGCACTGTTTCCTCTGTGATCAGATGTGACCTTAACAGAATTTTTACTCTTACATGTGAAGCGTGAAGTATGTAGAGCAGAAAACCAATACTGGACAGTCTATTCCCATGATGAAACATGGTAGCGGCAGCCCCACATTGTGAGGGCTACTGACAGACGCTGCGAGAGAGTTGTTTCCATCATCGTTGTCTCTCCATGCCACTCTACTCGCCCTGCCCCGTCTCTGCTCCACTGCCGGTTTCCCACACAGCCGATAAGGCCAGAGGGTTGGCGTTAAGCCACACGTTAAGCCTGGGGGTGCCGTTAAGCCACACCTTCAGCGATCAGTGTCCTGCTGCCATAAAGCATTACGGGACTGTATAATATTTGCAGATGGTCATCTCCAGGTCAGGCCGCCACCTCCTGCAGTGTCTCCGACATCCAATCAGATGGGACATTGGCTGTTTTACACAGATTGAGGGGTAAACATTTCAGTCTCTGTGCAAAGCTGATAGAGACAGACCACCGTAAGAGTTCTACATTTGTGAAAGGTTCTATAACGCTAAATGCAAATGTATGCCACTCTTTTCCCTTTTTTATTTGTACAAAATTTGAGAAACGTGTCATTTTTCTTCCACTTCACATTTATGTTTGACTTATTTTTGGATCTACCAAATAACATCCATTTGAAAAATAATTTGATGTTTGTGGCTGTAAATGAAAAAATGTGAGCAAGTTCAAGGGGTGGGAATAATTTTGCCAGACACCGTATACCTAAAGAAGCTGGAGTACTGGAAGGTTTTAGTTACCTACATTAAGCTTTTTATGGTTCAGTGGTCACATTTATTAGACTGTGGAAGAAATATCAAAACATTTGTATTCATTTTCTCAAACAAAGCGCATAAGTGTTTTTTTAAAAAAAAAATCACATCATTTGTTGTCATGACAACGATGTGGAATATCCTAAAATACTCCAGAAAATGTTTAGTTCAGCCTTCTGTCCCAAATAGATGAGTTGGTGAGTCATTTTCTTATATAAAGCTGTAACCAGGCAACCGTTGGGGGTCAATCTAATTTCTTAAATTCCACAAGCTTACACAGATTAAGTGGAGGAGTTGATAAAACAGACTGCTGCATGTGTTTTGGCACAGAAGCATGCCTGGGGAACATAGCTTCAGTAGGCACAGCCCACCCTTGCACCAAAATGAATAGTCATACCCAGTTTGCAGTGCCTCTGCAGTCTCAGTTTGACTTTTTTTTTTGTGGGCTTAAAATGGGTGGGATTCACACTAGCCAATCACAGACCTTGCTGCCTTGCACAGCCTTCCTGCATATCCATGAATGGTGCATAGTCAGCAGTCTTTTCTTTCTGTTGGGTTTGTGAGGAGGACAGGAAGAGAGGGCAGTGAACGGAGGAGGACACCTTGACCATGGCAGACTCTGCTCACAGGGAGCATCTGACAGATCATTAGTCATTTTATGAGGGGATTTAGGGACTTAGTGTACCTCTTCCTGTCTTGAGAGCACCACAATTCTAACAAATATTGAACCATCCGCACGAGCTAATAGTAAAAGTAATCAGGCCTTCTGCATTTTAGATGGCCTGGATGAGATAATCTACACAGAGGATTATGAGTGAAGTATCTCTCTCTCTCTCTCTCTCTCTCTCTCTCTCTCTCTGTCTCTCTCTCTCTCTCTCTCTCTCTCTCTCTCTCTCTCTCTCTCTCTCTCTCCCTGTCTCTCTCTCTCCCTCCCTCCCTCTGTGCTCCTCACATCTTTTTTTCTGCAGGAATGCTGCCTGCCACTGCAGCAGAAAAATTAAGCCAGTCTTTTTCATTGCAATGAAAAGCCTGCAGAAGCTGATGCAAATGAAAAACTATTCTAAATAAAACAAGAAAGTAAAAAACACAAACAAAACGCAGTATCCATATTCACAATGATTCTCGGAGTTAAAAATTCAAGAAAAACACACACACACACACACACACACACACACACACACACACACACACACACACACACACACACACAAACACACAGACACAAATGCACTCCTAGTAATCAAAGGAGAGAAACTGATTAGATTGGATTATGAAATGCGTGACATGATGATGAAACTTAGCAAAATTAAATAGTTGTCGCACATGAAAGTTTTAACACATCTTATTTACCTTTTTCTCTGCACGTCTTGATACTTTTACGTGTGTATTTACTGTGCGTATATATTTTTCAGCAAATTTTTCTATTTCTTCTAAAATGTTTATTATTGGGAGCCTTTTCTGTAAATAATATAAAATTACTCTGTAATATATTCTTTGTACATTTCTACAGTTTTAATTCATGATTATTCAATATTGTTTTCCTAATATGTATTTGTCTTCAATAGAATTACTTCACTAGAGCCGCTCATTTAACCCATTGAGGCGCTGAAACTAATAAATATCCCTCTATGGGGATCATAAAGTTTATCTTATCTACATATTAATGATTGTATGACTGTTCATGTGCTCATTTCCTCCATTGTTTAGGTGGTGGTTCAGCCAATCAGCTTTCTCTGTTTCCACCATCTTCCCTGCTTAAAAGACTATTAAAGGTGCATTCACACCGAACGCGATGTCGGCGGTAAAGTTGCCACTTCTGTGCGCTGTCGCTCGCCTGACACATCACCGGCAGTTTGCATGGCGGGCGACAGCAATTGCACAGCAGTCGACAAGCCAGAAACAGTAGTACAATGCCCTATCTAGTGATGCTTTCACTTAACTGCCACTCCGCCTCCTCACTCTTCTCCAGGCTTGCTTCTTTATGGACTTGTCTCTATAGTAATTATTGGTCATACAACTCAGGACAACCACAGACCACCATTATCAGTTTTTCTTACACGTTGAATGAAAACAGCTTGGTCTCCGCCACGGTCATTCACCCCACATCACAGCCACATCCAGTTCCTGATTGGTTGTCACAGCGCGACAAGACACAAAAGTACAGAACTTTCAACTCCAACCAACATCGCTTCGCATCCATCGCAGGTGTCATGTTGCTCTGACTTCGCTTTAATCGGCAAAAAAGTACCCTCTGCCTCGCTAGAAGAGCATCTGTTGCCTCGCTTTGCATCACATCGCTCCTGTGTTGCACATGTACAGAAGGATATCATGAAAATCTGTTGCTTGGGCCGCCACATTTTGCCTTCGGTGTGAACGCACCTTAAAGGGCCAAGTAACACGTGTGCGAGTTGGAAATTTCACACACAAATTTCAGTCACTTGGCTGGAGGAGGGCAAGCAATTGTCTCCTTGTTGCCCAAGTTCCATTGGAAATGAATGGAGAGGGAGCAACGTCGCTCCCTGCATGACGAGCCCATAAAGTGAAGCCAGAGTGTCACGACACCTGCAATGGATGTGAAGCGACAGCTGTCACATCGCAACAACCAATCAGAACATTTTTACACTTTAGGATCTCTCTTAATGCCTAAGATGCTTTGTGAATAACTTTAGTTCATGCTATCAGCGGGTCTTTTAGTGACTTGGTCTGGGAAAGACCAAGCCACTAATCAGGTAAGTTCTGAGCCAGAAGTACAGTTTATGGGATGAAAAACAGAGTAAATATTGCTAGTGGCAGCAGGAGCTCCTTTGCTGACTTTCTGCAGGAGAGAGAGGGAGGGTAGAAGATAGAAAGACAGGGTCAATATGTCATCTATAGAGAGAAGCATGAAGTCACTGGTAGCAGTAGCTCAGTGGACGACCCCTCCAGGAATGGGTCACTGCTAAACAACAATGCTAGGCAGGATGTAATCTCTGTGGAGGGAACAAATGATGGCACAAATGATTGCAGACGCTGCATAAATATTGAGTAGTAGAGAAAAATAGCAGATAGAGGAGTGTTCTTCCCACAGGCGAAGTCTATAGCTACATGACTACAGAGATGTAGATCAGGCCGCTCTGAGCTTGATCAAAACAGCATGTTCTAGGCCCACTGTCAAGACCAGACAGAAGATCTGATAAATGATGTCATGAGTGGTCCATCATTTCAGAGGATGGGATCTGTTATGGGTGAAGACTGCTGGTCCCAACGATCCAGGACCACACTTACCAGAGCCCTGCTTCTCCAGTCTCACACAACGGGTTTGTCGGCAGGTTTCAGTAAAGCCAGTGTCTGCAGATCCATCAAGACGATATATCTGGTCTCTAAACTATTCAGGCATATTTTCATTTTCCTCAACAAAGGAAGACTGTACTACACTGAGGAAGAACCGGGTGTACAGAGCATTTATCAATTACCACGCTTAGCAAACATCAGCTTTAACAGCTGTGTCATGTAGAAAGTTTACAGTGCCTTGCCAAAACGTTCTGACCCCTTGAATCTTGTCTGATTTTGTCACAATACAACAACAAGCTTCGATGTATATTAACGGGCCTGGAAGGCAAACCTCCGCCCCAGCCTCAGCTCTCTAACAGCTTCTCTTCCAGGATTTCCCAGTGTTTACCTCCATCCATTTTCCTATTATCCCCGATCAGCTTCCTCGTCCTCGCTGAAGAGAATCACCCCCACAGCATGATGCTGCCACTGCCATGTTTCACAGCGGTGATGGCGAGTTCATGGCGATGTGCTGTTAGTTTTTATTTTGTGTACAGGCCTGAAAAAATGATCTTTGTTTTATTTGACCAGAGCACCTTCCATCACATATCCATGATTTTTTAAGTTAAAAAAAACTCAACTTCACTATTATGCTCTAATTTCTGTTGCTATATTGCTTTACATCCCAATAAAACACACTGAGGTTTGTTGTTGTAATGTGACAAAAGGCTGAAAGATAAGAATAGTTTGCAAAGCACTGTGTGGAAAACCTCACAGTGCTTTTAACTGTTTCACCACATTATACATATATGTTTATTTCTTATCATTTTTGCTGCCTATGTAGCATCATGGCTAGCTGTTTATTGTAAGAGATGTTTGCTGATCTTATAAACTTAAAGAAATTTACCAAAATTGAGTAAAATGGTAAAGATGAAATAATCAAAAGGTTTGTTCCTCTGACGTTATTGCAGATATGAAAAAAAAATGCCATTAAACATGTGTAAGACCTACCGATGGTGTGAAACGGGAGCAGTGTGTGTCAGAAGTTCAGTTTCTGTGTAATCTATGAACCACACACCCAGCCATCGCTGCTCCTCCAGCCAGCCATCCCCCCACCTTGCTGCTTCACTGCCCTGCACGTTTTCTTTGGCCCTGCAGTCACATGCAGGGTTGTGTACTGGAGTACAGCAGAAACAGAAGTAGTTTGGAGGGACTGGCAAACCCAGAAATCCAGTTAAGCTGGATTTGGTGGTAAGAAAGTTTAAATGGTGTTTCCATCCAGATGAAAAGAGGAGCCACAGCTCTGCTGTAACTACGTTTGAAAGTAGTGCAGAGACGCTGCCAACAGCCAGCGGCCCTGCTGGATCTAAAGAGTGAATATTTGGCCTGCATGCTAAGCAGTGTGAACGGCACACAGGAAGTTGCCAAGTAACAGCCCCCTTGCTGAGAACAACAACTGCAGCAATGTGCTGGTATGGAGAAGCTTTCCAGAGCTGAGAGCAGTGCTTTTCAAAAAGGCTGCCGGCTGAATTAGACACACATACTAGATAAGAGATACTTCATCCAAACTAAAATCCATCTGTCAGCTCTAATAATAAAAAAAGTTTTAAATGAGTACAGACTGTGATGACAGAGCCTAAAACATTTTTATTTTTTAATGCATTGTTATCCTTCTACAGAAAACCTAAACTTAAAGAAAAGGTTTTCTTCTTCTGAATCATTCACCCTCGGTTTGTCCTGCACTGCTCTGTTCTCCTTCCTAGAGGGGGGAACCTTATAAAATATTCAGTGTGCTGCACTTTCATTTGATGTCCCTGCTCTCTCGTCTCGTTACTCGTTTAATGTTCTCTGTTGAATTTTGCATAATTCAATTGCCAAGCTGCATGAAGGAAGTTTTGGTGGGACAGAAGTTTTGTGGCAGAGGAGAGCAATGCATCTCTCCAAAAGGCCACATGAGCAACTATGATTGTTGTTTCAGGTCGGATCACTGGCTGAACTATGTTATTCCAAAAATTTATTTAATAATACTCTAAATCAATTAAATGCACCAAGCAGTTCTGACAATGGTAATTTTAGTAATTACCTTTATTTAAATTATTATATCTAAAAAGTCAAATGAATAAATCTGCAAGTCCTGGTATTTCACTGTATGCTTAGTTTGAAAATGTTGATTAAAGTTGAATTCTTGGGGAGCAGCAGTCATTCTTCACACGCAGAACCACATTTGGCCTCAGTAATTAAATACCTGCTAAATAATACTTGCCAAACTGGATTGCTATTACTTCGCTTTCAACCCTTTCTGCCGCCTGCAGCACTTTTAGCTCCATCATCTGCGGTAGACGTGAGCACTGACTGCACTGAGACTCCATCAAACATCCTGAATATCTTAACATGCAAAAGTGAGATCATGACAAATGGAAATAATAACCCATAAATAATGCATTCTAAACAGTGTAAAATGTAATCAATTTTCACAGAGCATTTCAACAATTACGGTAGATACTGTGTTGTCCAACACGTGCTTAAAGGTGCTAAAGACTGTAAATAAAAGTCTACATTCCATATTTATTTTCTTCTCTCATGCAAAAGCCGACATCTATGAAGGGTGCTAATATAGCCACCCAAGTAGAAAGAATGGCAGTTTCCTTTGAAATAAGAGCCAGTTAAACAAAACCTCGCGGCTGAGTATTTGGACGTAAGTAAAGGATTAAATGTTCAAGCTTAAATGAAAGTAGAGAGTAGTGTGGTGTGTTGACAGGGCTGAGTGAAAGCAAAGAACTGTTTGGTTGGTTTGTGTGGTTCCGGTGATGTTAAAGCCTTGTTCTTTTTGTTTTTATGCCTGCAAGAAAAAAACAAACACATTTTAAACAATTGATGGAAATGTGATCCAATAAAAATAATAAGTTTAACAAAATAATAATCTCTCAAGAGTTAACGTGGTATCTAAAGTTGCAATTTGTGACAATGTACACGGTGAGTTTACTCCTCATAAGAGTTCATTCAAAGTTCAGCCTAATTAGGAGATAAGTGGTGTTTGTGCAAAACCCAAGTGCAGGTGCTGGGAGAGATGCAGAGTCTCTCTCCCTCTGTGTTCTTTGGAGTAATTCACATCCTGGGGGGCGGGTTGGGCATGGCCTTCACATGTCAGAGTTCTCTACTGAAAATAACAGGAATCAGGCCATTTCCATGTGTGTGTGTGTGTGTGTGTGTGTGTGTGTGTGTGTGTGTGTGTGTGTGTGTGTGTGTGTGTGTGTGCTCTCTGATGGTATAAGAAGGAACTGTAATCATAGTTCAGGGAGAGTCCTATATTGGGCAAGACGTCTGCCAGATCAACGCGTAGGTCTGTGATTTCGATAAAGACCTGACTGAATTAAATGCCAGACATTTGACTTAATATCACTGATTAATGCCAGAAGTTTGGGCTAAAAGTGACACGGATTTGTTCTGCTTACAGGAAAGTCCCACCTTGCCATTGTGCAGCGTGTGAACAATGAAGGTGAGGGTGACCCATTCTATGAGGTGATGGGCATTGTCACCTTGGAAGATGTGATTGAGGAAATAATCAAATCAGAGATACTTGATGAGACGGACCTATACAGTATGTATGCACACACGCACGCACCTCTGGTTGTGCTATATGGGAAGTCATCATGGGATTTTCACCAGCAGAACTATCTTACGCTCATTTTGTGACTGTTGGTTTATGCCTCAGCTGATAACCGCACAAAACGGCGAGTTTCCCACCACGAGAGGAAGCAGCAGGACTTTTCCATCTTCAAGCTGTCGGAAAATGAAATGAAGGTCAAGATTTCCCCTCAGCTACTTCTGGCAACACATCGCTTCCTGTCGACAGGTACCACCTTTCACCTGCAGCTGTTTCTAAAATGAATGCTATTATCTTCCAATATTGAGGGCCTTGCCAACATGTTCATGTCTTTGAAGTCTTTTCCTTTTATGGCACAATTTGTCAGCCACATATTTCAAGTTTAAAGCAGGGTTGGTTTATAAAATAATATCTCAAGATTTTAACAGATCATGGTGCTCTCTTCAGTCCAACATCGGAATATGGAAAGAGTTAGGCACAACTTTAAACTTTAGAAAACATTGACCCTTGACTTAAGATGACAGTAAAGAGCAAGGAGACCATTAATTAGCAGCTGGAAAAAAAAACTGTCACTTGGGAGGAGCTGCAGAGATTCACAGCTAAGGTGAAAGAATCTGATGACAGGCATGACCTTGATGACAGTGTAAAGGAGAAATCCCTGAATACAATATCCCAAAGGTAAAACATGGTAGTAGCAGAGTCATGCTGTGGGGACACTTTATTTAAGCAGGGATAGGAGAGCTCATCAGACTAGACAAGAAGATGTATGGAGCTAAATATGAAATTTTGGTGGAGGTCACTGTCTGGCACAGAAGTTACCCTCATACTTGGAGCTGGAACTGAACAGTTTAGATCAGAGCACATTCATGGGCTAGAATGGCCCAGTCAAAGTCCAGATCTAAATTTGCCTGTGGCTAAGCTTATTATCAAATTATTGTTCACAGATAATCTCCATCCACTCTGACAGAGATTGAGAAATTGTGCAAAGTGGAATGGGCTAAAAAAATAATAAATTCTGGATGTGAAAACCTGAAATACCCTAAAAGACCTGCAGAGCTGTAGCATACTCCACAGTTTTCACATTTTAAAACCATAAATCATTTTTATTTTCACTTTACAATTACTCAGTATTTTGTAAATACAATGGTAAATGGACTGTACTTGTATAGTGCTTTATATAGTGTGACACCCATTCAGTTATACAACAACTGAGATAGTTGGAGCAGGGCTTCAAACCGTAACCCGTCAGATACAGTACCAACTCTCCAGCTCCTTGCTACACTGTCTTGTTGGTCTATCAGACAAAGCACACTTAAACTTAATCTATGCGGTATAAATACTTTTGCCGGGCACTTAATCATGTTGATTTAATGTTGTTGCATGATAGGAACTAAAAAACTGTAAATCTGCAATACTCCCTTTCAAGTGTAAAGCAGTCATTCTAGGCATTGATCTTCTATAGACAAGAGCTAAAAAAAAGTAACAAGAAATTACATTTTGACATATTTACTGGTTATATTTTGAAAAAGTAGAACATGGATGTGCTTTTTAATTTGGGAACTACAAAGTGGAGATGTTTGTAGAGTGTGGCGTGTTAATGAATCACATCCTTCATTAGAGGTGGAACCCTTCAAGCCTGCACACATCTCAGAGAAGATCCTGCTGAGGCTCATCAAACACCCCAGTGTGGTCCAGGAACTCAAATTTGATGAGAAGAACAAGCGTGCTCCGCATCACTTCCTTTTCCAGCGCAACAAACCGGTGGACTATTTCATCTTAGTCCTGCAGGTACCAGCTGCAGTCCTACCCTCCCCCTGGACAAAATGTACTGTCCACATGTCTATGATCTCAACATGATGCATTTAAAGAAACAGAGTGTGTTACTGCGCTGTTTTGTGTTTCAGGGCCGAGTCGAGGTGGAGTTTGGCAAAGAGGCGCTGAAGTTTGAGAACGGAGCTTTTTCTTACTTTGGGGTACCTGCCATCATGTCAACTGGTACAAACACACATACATGTTCTCACCAGGTCTCTCCAGCAGCACATTTCTCCCTAATGTCTAAATCAAGTTTTAGTGTCCTTTATCAAGGCTAAACCGAAAGACACAGCAATTTTAATTCATTAATGATATGAGACTTAAATATCCCATCAGTCCTCCCTTCTTCCTGTAATCTAGCAGAGCAGATTCAGCAACAGTGAGTTCAGTTTTCATTTTGCCTTGCACAACTTGACACATCTGCCTTTTGGAAGTGTCGTCTCTTCTTCTTGGCAGATTCTCTGAGGCTGAACCAGCTTAAATAGGGAATGCGCGCGCCTAGCCACGTTGGGGTGTATCCAAGATGGCTGCTTGGCTGAGGTCTGAAGGCTGCGACCTCCACAGCCATCCCAAACCAAACAAAAATCACCATCGAGACAAAAACACAATAAAGCGTTTTTGCTTTGTCCTGTTAAAACTGTACACACTCAGTCATTGAACTTGGTTTCGTCCAACACAACATAAGCTTTAAATACTTAAGCAAGCTGAACTAAGCCAGGCTAATGGAAGTGGTATCCCTTCACTCCATCAGGATGTAAATAGTTGCAAGGGTATTTTTCTGTGTGGGAGAATGTGCCTGCTTAGTCCCATGTTTCCCTGACAGTCCACAGATCGCCCTCTCACAGCAGCGGCTTGGAGCGCTCTGAGTCCATGCTGTATGCTGTAAGCATGGGCCAGCTGAACGGCGGGGGGAACCTCTACCTGCCAGACTACTCTGTGAGGCAGCTCACACCCCTGCAGATCATCAAGGTACAACCACCTCTCGTTTTGGCAACTTTTAGAATTTCACTTTCTTCTGCTTCAATGATTTGTAAAGATGATGTGATTGGTTGGTTCCAGCCTGAGTAAAATCATAGTTATAGTAATCATAATATCAACATATTTAAAACCAAAAGATTTAAAGCATGTTATTGTATATAAGCAATACGAAAATATTTGCTCTAGAAAAATATGGACACCTCTCCAGTCTCACCTCCATGAGCCCAGTATGTAATTGAGTAGTTAGAAAGGGTGCTTCTTTAACAAAGTCAAGAGTTGTTCAATGGAAAAAGGTTGGCAACGGGAATGTGGAAAAAACCTGCAAATAGATCTTTTTTTTTTACTGTTTTAGACAAAAAAAAGTAGTAAAGCATCATTACACATGCAGCTTTTCATTAAAGCAACAGTAAACTTCTTTCAACAAATGAAAAACATGAAAAACTATAAATGCAAAAGTAACAAAGGCATGAGGTTTTCATCAAACACAACATGTAAAAACAGGACAAAACTAAGTCTTATTCTAGTCACTTCTAGTCCTTTTACCCCCAGTACGCTAAGGGGTAATATTTAGAAGTGCCTGTACTGTGTACCCATTCATACCAGTCCTCTTAAAACATTTAATGCCTATAAATTCTATTCAAATTCCATTCAGTTAAAAAATACGTTATTAATCCCAAAGGAAATGAAAAAAAATGTTTAATCCAGGTTTTCCTGGTGTGTGAAATCCAGACCCTAGGCATGCAGACTGCTTCTAATAACATTTGTGAAAGAATTGGTTGCATTCAGGAGCTCAGTGAAGTCCAGCATGGGACTGGGTCAGGATAGTGAAATTTGCTCACTACTAAATATGCCTCAGCCAACTGCTAGTGGTGGTATGACAACGTGTAGGTGGTTGAGAATGACAGCAGCCAAGCCATGACGTGTTCGGCCACGTAAAATCACAGGGCAAGGTCGGAGGATGCCGAGGAGTAGAGTTTAAAGAAGATGCCAAATTTTTTGCTGAATCTTTTGCCTCCGACATCCAAACTTCATGAGGCCTCCAGGTTGCACAAGAACAGTGCAAAGAGAGCTTCAGGAAACGGGTTTCCATGGCTGAGCAGCTGCATCCAGGCCTCAGATGACCAAGTGCATTGTAATGCATTGGCACTGGACTCAAGAGCAAGTGGAGGCGTTCTCTCTGGAGGAATGTATTATGTCTTATATCTCTGTCTGGCAGTCCAATGGACTCGGCTGGGTTTGCAGTTACCCTGAGAACCGCACTGCTTTATGTCAAGTGTAATATAGCTTGGGGCTGCTTTTGGGCATCGGGCTTGGTCTGTTAGTTCCAGTGAAAGGAACTCCTAAAGCTTCAGCAACCGAAGACATTTCTGATCTTTCATGTTGTCCCCTTTGTGGGAACGTTTTGGAGGTTCCCCTCCGATTCCAGCAGGTCTAAGCACCAGTGGATAAAGCTAGGTTCATAAGGACAGGGATGTGTCAGTTGTGGGAGAACTTCAGTCTTGTCATCTCAACAAGATAAAACTCTTTTGGGATGAATTAAAGCAAAGACTGTGAGCCAAACCTTACTGTCCAGCAACAGTGTCTAAATCACAAATTGAATTGACTTTGTAAAGTGCCTTGAGATGACATGTTGTGAGTAGGAGCTATATAAATAAAATTGAACTGAACTAAGTTGTCTAAAGTTAAAAATGATGCATCATTAAACTTTAATGAAACCCAGAACCCTCTGCTTCTCTACATCAGATCACACGGAGCCACTACCAGAACGCACTAACGGCCACCAGGATTGACAGCTCCCCCCAGACTCCTGATGCAGATACCCGCCTGGCAGAGGCCAACACCCCAACCCCGGATCCTTCAACCACAGACCACGCCGCTACGCTCATGCCCTTTGAGCCAGCCGCAGCCACGCTCCTGCCTCCGCCCAGGGAGCAGAGTCGGCCCAGCTCAGCCCGGACCAGAGGACAGCAGTCTAGTGTCCCACACAGCACCTCTGTACTGAATGAGAAGAACCGGATTGTTCGTAAGTATATTTAAGTCCAGAGATGCGTGCAGGCGTGACAGTAATGAGCACTTTAGGTTGGAGTCAATAAGAGATTATGTGAGTCATGAGTGAAAGACAAACAAAGCTGCTGGCTGAAAGTGATTTGCTTTTTAATCCACTGCAGCACAATATTTACAGTTCAATAACCTCAGAGAGCACAGAGACACATTTAAAAGTCAGCAACTGAGACCGGACGAGAGGAAGATATAAAAGCAAATGGTAATACAAACTGGATACTTTGATCATTTTAATTAAAAATGTATTTATTTAGCACCAATTCACACACTTGTCATCTCAAGGCACTTTACGAAGTCAAATTCAATCAAATCCTCTACACAGATTGGTCAAAAAGTTTCCTATCTAATGATACTCAGCAGATTGCATCGAGTCTTGACAAGCAGCATTCACTCCTCATGAAAAAGCGTAGAGCCATAGGGAGAGTCGTCTGCATGGTCGATGGCTTTGCAGCAATCTCTCAAACTGAGCAAGCATGAAGTGACAGTGGAGAGGAAAACTCCCCTTTAACAAGGAGGAAAACCTCCAGCAGAACCAGAACCAGTGTTAACGGTCATCTACCTCGACCGTCTGGGGGTTAGAGAAGAGCAGAGGCACAGAAGCACACATTGATCCAGGAATCCTTTCTACGTTGTACGATAATGGCAAATGGTCTACCGACACCCCACCTCCCCCTCCCCCTACTCCCCTTGGTGTCACAGCTAACAGAATGCAAGACCGGGTATACCTACTATGAAGACAAAAAAGACAGACAGAACAAAAAGTTAAAAGTTGAAATAACAACAAACAATGCAAATTGTAGGAGAACATGTCTCTGGTCCCAAGGATTACAACTTCTGTCTTGTGTCAGAATTTAAAAGCAGAAAATTTCAAGTATCCCATGCTGTCTGATAATTTTATCATTCAAAAACATATATATAGTAAATAGAATTGGTCCAAGAACTGAACCCTGTGGTACTCCACAAGTGACCCTAGAGTTTGAGGAAGATTTATTATTAACATGAACAAACTGGAATCTGTCCGACAGATAAGATTTAAACCAGCCTAATGCTTTCCACTTAATCCCTACAGTATGCTCAAGTCTTTGTAGGAGAATATTGATCAACTGTATCAAATGCAGCACTGAGATCTAACAGGACAAGTAGAGACACAAGTCTATTATCTGAGGCCATGAGAATATCATTGGTGACCTTCACCAGAGCTGTTTCAGTGCTATGATGAGCTCTGAAGCCTGACTAAAACTCTTGAGATAAGTTCTTACTTTGTAAATGTTCACATACTTGATTAGAAATAATGCAAAACATTGAGCAAGATGTGGGTCTATTATTAAGGTAAGGGTGGAGGTTGCAGCTTACAATGATATGCTAAGTTTGATTTATTTTATACAAGCATCCAAAAGATCAATCGCTAACCGGTCGTGGAACTGCTGTGTGTGCGTGTGTGTGTGTGTGTGTGTGTGTGTGTGTGTGTGTGTGTTACAGGGAGTAAGTCTGACGGCCAGAAGAGCCCCAGTGATTCAGTATTTCTCCGGATGGATGAGATTCCTTACATCAGAGAGGACAGATTAGAGACGGACACACCCTCAGGTTTGTTTGATTCCTCACTGTAAAAACCTGGGAATGTTAAAGATACTGAAGACAAAACTGCTTTTTTGTGTCTCAATGGGTTTATGTGCTAAAAAGGAGCACAGCCAAGTATATCAATGCCTCAGAAAAGGAAAAGTCACCAGACACCAAACCCAAAGCTGACAATCTTCTATTTTAAGAACTCTAAAACTGAAATTTTAAGAACTTGGCAATATGTAGGCTACTTATACGACAAATAAGCTCTCTCCAAGGCCCTGTGAAGTCTGAGGTGAACGATGCACCTGATGGCAGCTGAGAACTATCACAAAAAGTCAGACAGACTAGTCTGTTCCTTAGATGCTGATTCTTCAACACAACTCTGAGATTTTACAATCTTAGAAAACAATGCAGCTCATACAAAAAAAATCCATATTTTTGATGCACAAATTTTAAAACTTCTGTTTTGTGGATCTTCACTAAGCAACATTGTTTTGTCTAAGACGTAGAAGTGAAACTATATTGAAATTTTCTAGTCAAATAAAAACATATAAACAATTCTATAGCTCTTTTTTAACAACACAATTGACTATAAATTCATGTTTTTTAGCCCAACATGTGGTAACTTTTGACATGTTGCCACCTGCTTATTTAGCCTAATTTTAAAACACTGCTTGTCTGCTGGGTTGTTATATAAACCTAGCAGACTTATATTATATTTTCCTCGAGATTAAACAAACATCATGCATATAAATCTGGATTGCTGGGGGGGGGGGGGGGTATTAAAATCATATTTTAAATGTATTTATGAACTCCTCATCCACGTTTATATACCTGCACAACTGAGAAAACTTTCTTCATAAAAACAAGTGATGTACTATGTTCTATGGCATTCAATAAGGCATTTGGCATGTTATGTGTCTTATGTCGCCATGTTTATTGACTGATCTAAATACACATCTTAAATTAATCTAAATGTGAAGAAATTAAAATTATGTGTGGAACATCAAGCGCTATCACATATTTAAACCATTTGTTACTTCTGATGTGCCTCCATTTCTTACTATATGTATATATTGAGGTGGAGGGAGAAGAATAAGTTACTTTTGCATTGACATCACAGTCTGGTTTTAATGTTTTTCCATAATTAATGATCGTCTGAATCTGAAAAATGTTGTGCTCTATAAACCCTTTAGTGTCACCACGTCCTCACTAAATTGTTCAAAAGGCTGCATTTTGCATTCCGCACACTGAGGTGGGAGCATTTTTGTTGGCACAGTGGCTGTATAGCATAGTGTAAAATTAAATAATAATATTATGGGCCATTAATACAACATTTTAGTGGCACGCAGATGCATTACTGTACATGTGGTTCATCAAAGTCACATGTACATATACACACGTACCTCAGGTTTTTTCAACATGGCTAAAATCTATTTTAGGTAGTCTGGCTTAGCTGAAGGTGAAGGAAAATGATGGTAGAGTGTTATTTTCCCAAGCTTGTCGGTCTCCCTACACCTTCAAAACATAAGGCAGACATGTTACAGTGGGATGTGGTTTTTATCTTAAAACACATGGCTGAAAATATATTCTTATTTGTATCATGTAACACTCAAAGATGAATTTATTATGTTAGGGTTTTGAAATGGGATTTTCTGGTCTCAAGTAGTCAGTATCTTAACTGCAGCACATGTATCTCTGGAAGACCACTTATAGAGTGGGATTAATCACAGAATCACTGCTGCTCTGAAAAGATTTAGTGGTTCCTGCAAACACAATTTTAAATTGTTGGACTTCTTCATTTAACAAGTGTAAGTTTTTTTTACCCTGAAGAAGGCATTAGTTCATGCTCAGTTACAATTCAATTCAATTTTATTCAATTTTATTTATATAGCGCCAATTCATTAAACATGTTATCTCAAGGCACTTTACAAATTCACTCAAATTCAATCAGATTATACAGATTAGGTCAGATTATATAGATTGGTCAAAAATGTCCTATATAAGGGAACCCAGTTGATTGCATTAAAGTCACAACAAGCAGCATTCACTCCTGGTGAATAATGCTTCATGTGAAACCTGTGTTGCAAACAGGAGCCAGGGTAACTCAGAGTCAAAAGGGGAGAGGTTTAAAAAATGTGATTAAAGAAAATACTTAATTACGTGACTCTTAAGGCTCCCACATACTCAGACGTACTGTGGGCACACTGTGAGTTGTGCAGACTCCACATTAACTTTCCGCCGACATTTTACCCTTCATAGTCAAGCGTACTGTTTCCTACATTCCTTGTGACATTCCTTGTGACAAATTCCTACAATTCCCACACTCTCTGCAAGCGGAGGAACGGATGGTAAAATGTGTGATTCGCTAGCTGAGCACCTAGAGCATCTTTTCCAGCAGGCTCCCGCCTATCAGTGACAACAGAAGGACTGTGATGCCCTGTGTCCTTGTGACGGCCTGCTGGGAGCAGCTCAGTGCATCAAACTCGGTGTCACATATAAAACAGTTTGATGTAAAGACTTTTTGCTGCTAAGCAGTTTATAGCGTGACACCGTGAACGCGCTTGTAAAAATGTAGCTCTGCACGTACCTGTCTGCGTGGAGTCTGCCTTAAGTATGCACGGACGCCCGCAGTCTAATGTCCGCGCAAGTATGTGGGGGCCTTGACTCCTACTACAGGTAGGATAGGAACTGCATATAATAGCTCTACACAACCCCTTTTCAAAAAATGCAATGTTTCCTTTTTACTGAGATCTGTTCTGACTATCTGGTTCATAATAACGTTTCTCTTTTTTTTCAGACACGGCCTCTGTTCCCATAGAAACAGACACGTCACCTTTCATCAGCACCCTGTCGCTGAGTGGCTCAGAGGATACGTTGGGCAAGAAACTACTGCTCAAACTAAGTTAGTCTCTCCTATACCTTTCCACATATTTGCTTCTATATCCCTGTGAGGACATAATACTTTCTGTAGCAACTTAGTCAAACCTCAACCATCAGGGTTTAATGGTCAACCCTAGCCTGACCTAAAATGTATTATTAACTCTGCAAAAGTAGTAAAACCTACATACTTTTCTCCTTGGACACCAGATAGGACCATGCATGTTTAAGGTCCCCACTATGAAAACAGAAACCCGTGCAGAATAGCCTGCAATTCATTGTCCTGTTCTCTAACTCTCTCTATCGTCCTCACCAACTTAGAATTCTATGAAAGCTCCTCGATACACATAGTTTCCACTATATACGCACCAGCAAACACTCACACATGCTACTGTTTAAACATCAGTCTGTTGAACCTGCCTACTTTGTATTCTTGTGTAGTTTCTTCAAAAATCCTTTCACCTCCAGTCTAAGGCCACCCTACTTAGTTTCCATGGCAGTGCAAAAAGACGTGTTTAAAATAAAAATAAAAACCTAAACAGAATGTGGATTTGTGAGCAGACGTATTCTGTTCGACTGCCGGCCATGTGATTGCTCTCGTTTTAGTCTACAGTGAAACAAAAAGTCAAAGCAAGTGTTCAATACATGAAATGAAGATGGCTGAGTGAGGACATGGGCCAATGCAAAGGCTCCTTTAACCAAGAAATTAACAAAACAAACAAAAAAGTACTTTTTAGAGTTTATTCAGGATTGTGCACATCATAATACATCATGCATTTTAAGCTGCATTTACAACTTGACAAATGGCATTGTTTCTTCTATAATGATGAAATTTATCATCTATTTATATTTCTAACTGGGGAAAATACAGATAAACAAAAAAGTATACTGTGAAAACTGGAGAACATCTGTTGACATCCCTTGTCAACCTATTTGTTTGTTTTTTTTTTGTTTGTTTTTTATGAAACCATGATCACAGATTACAGTCTGGAGCATCTTTATTGCTAATATTGATGACAACTACAACAAAGGTTCAGTACAGAAAAATGAATGAAAAGACATGTTAGCCTGTTCTAGTTGTGTGGCAGAGACAAAGGCGTGGCTGACTCTCTCATATGCTGCTTATTAAGAATTGATTCTATTTTGTTTTGCTGCCTTAACTGCAAAAAGACAACTGCACTGATCTGACTGTTGAATTTACTAGCAATGTAATCACTTTAATCCCTAGATTGTGATGATCATCTTAATATACTGGGCCAAGGAACTTTATATTCATGGTTGTCCACAAAAGAATTCTGTCTTCTGTCTTTTTGGGAGATGAAAATCATTTCATCCATCCATACATACATACATACATCCATTCATTCATTTATTGTCTTCTGCTTATCCAAGATTGAGTTGCTGGGGCAATAGAGCCAGGATAGAAACCCAGACATCCCTCTCTCCAGCTCATTCTGGAGCATCCCAAGGCATCCCCAGGCCAGACAGGATACATAGTCCCTCCAGCGAGTTCTGGGTCTTCCCCGAGGTTTTCTTCCTGTTGGGACACGCCTGGAAAACCCCCAAAGTTAGGTGTCATGGGGTCATCTTGATAAAATGTCTGAACCACCTCAACAGGCTCCTTTCAGTGCAGAGAAGCAGTGGCTCTACGTTGAACTCCCCAAATAGCAGAGCTCCTCACCCTATCTCTACCGCCATCCCAGGGAGGATCATTTATTTACGTTTTTCTTATGTTGTTGAGACTGGAGCAACAGTGTTGCTGAGAACATATATTTGTCACACTTACATAAGAGGGATATATTGTTTGCATAAACATGGAAAGAAATACCATAAAAAGAAGGATGCCTTAAACTAAGCCTTGAGGGACCCCACAGAAGAGACAAGCAGAGCTGGTAGTATGGTCTGCAAGGTTTAAACTGACAAGCAAGATTTTTATCGCTTCAATGTGGTTTCCCATGTGCCTTTCCATTGCATTAAATGAGACTTAAATTTTATCATCTACTATTTCAAATTTAGCAGATAAATCTCAAAAGCAAAATAACATATCTAGGATCATAGTTTAAATAACTATATACGTCTTACAACCTTCAGCACTTTGAATTGTCTTGTTACTGAAAAGTGCCTTATAAATAAACTTGCCTTGCCTTTTTGACAGTGGAAATAAATACAATCCATTCCCATTATGGAGCCAAGTGTGAGCAGATAGACTATGAAGGAGGTCATAATCTGAGGCCTCTGGGATTACCGAGAAGCAGAGCAGGATAGCTTGATGCTGTTTAAAATGTTTTATCTCTTTGCAGATTTAAAGTCAACAAATAGATTTATATTATTCAATTAAATTAATATAATGCAAGAAAAAAAACATTATGCAATGTTCTAACATATTAGAATAGAATAGAATAACAGTTGGACTTTTCAGTCACTTTAGTAAAAATGAACTAAATTATGATACCTAACGCAGATGAAAAAAGTAACCTCTGGTTATAGTTATTTTAATTAGCATGTCTTGTTTTTCAGGTCACAAGAAACGGAAAAAGTCCCGTGAAGGAGACAAGACCCCCGAGGACATTTCAGAGCAGCCTCTGGTGAAAACCTAGCAGTGTCTGTGAAACAGAGCAACACTCCATCACCTGATGGTTACTTACGTTGTTTGTAAAGACTACAACTATCAGAGTTTTATCTGAAAACACTGTCCGCACGCGTGTACTGTTGGGGACTTTAAAGTAAACCTACCAGGAACTGCTGCAAGGGTTGGTGAACAATATCATTCTTTTGACTTCAGGTTGTGAAGTAGAAATAGGCATTAAACCTTAGCGTCCCATCTTCATCGCTCCACATTTTTCACATAAAGCTCTCATACAGTTGCTAAAATAAGTATTGACCACATCAACTTTACCTTCGTTAAATATATTTATAATAGTTAAATTGATATGAAATTCACACCAGATCTCATCCATATGTGTAAATGAATCAAATTAATAAGTCCATAAATAAATTTATGTGTAATGAAGGGGAATGCTGAAGAGAATAAATATTGAACATTGAATATTGAAGAAAAGGATGTAGAGAAAAGGCATAGAAAGCATAGAGAGTAGCTGAAGTCTGCATTTACAGTAGACTGTCTGCAAGATGAATTCTGGCTGTATTTGTGCGCTCACAAACACGTGAGAATCCATCGTGTCCCCCTCTCACTTCAACCGTTTGTGACCGGCCCAAAAACGGTTTAAGCTACATACAGCTGTGACACAAGTAAGAGCTGCCGAGCCATAGTAAACATGGCAGCGAAGGAGGACGAACGCGTAGCTGCTGCTATCACATCCGTTCGGTCCGAATCCACGATTTCTTATTTTAAAGACGAAAAGAGAGAAGTGCCTTTACCAGCGTAACTTGTTGTGGTTTCTCATCTGACACCCTGATTGGCTAAAACCAACCGTGGGTTGGCCGGCACTGGGTGTTGCCTCGTCCAATCAGCTTAGAGAGTTCTGCTGAATGTCCTTCCTTTCCTCAAATTAATTTGTTGAATTCGACTCCTGAGATTAATCTTAATGTTGGAAACATAAAAATAATAGAAAGGGCTGCCGCTGCATTGATAAATGTTCCAGTGAGCTGCAATGGAGTCATAATTCAGAAGTGAAAAGAACATCATTTAAACATAAACCAGCCACAGCAAAGGAGCACACCAGGAGACCTAGAAGTAGCATGTTCAGTTTGTCCCATGAAAACATTAAGTAATACATTTAACTGCAGATTTGGACAAGCAAATAAAATACTAGCAGAGAATAGTCTGGTCAGATGAAGCCAAAGTTGAACTCTTTAGATGTCATAAAACATACCATAAGTGGAGGGTATCTGCACATCACTCCACAAAGCTCATGCTGAAAGGCATGTTTGCAGGTGGGAACATCATAATATGGGCTCCATTATAGCGCAGGGTGCTGGGAAAGGTCATGTAGCTGAGGGAAGAATGGGTGTAGAAATATAGCACAGTATTCCTGAAAAGAATCTGAATAGAAAGCATGTGTGGATTTCCAAGCAAGGCAATAGTCCTTAACATACAGCTACAAAACCTCTTAATTGGTTTCAAAAAAAGAAATGAAACTGCCAGAGTGGTCCGAAACCAGAACTATGTCCAACTGCAAATTTTTAGACAGAAGCAAAGATCAGGGGAATAAGAAGGACTCTGAGAACCTTCAAGATTTGAAAAGTGTTTGCCTCTAAGACTCCCACCGGAGCAATCCTGATGACAAGTTTCTCAATGCAAGAGATTTCCTACGGTTGTGATTACTGAACAAGGCTCTTATTTAAAAGAATATATATATATTTCAGTCTACTGTGTATTCAATAATTTTCCCCTGTCATACAATCTGTCACCCAGAACTTCCTTACTTGAATAATTTGCCTTGATTTAGTTGTATGTGTGGATTGTTCGGCTTGTTTTTAAGATCTGGTGTGAAATTCATGTCAATAAAAACATTTTTTATATATATATTCACTGAGAAGAAAATGTTGAATACATATTTTATGAAGTTTTGAAGGACTGACTGAATGTAAAGCAATATGTAGATCTTCCTACCTGTAATCTCTCCTGGGTGGAGCTAAAGGGAATGGTGGTAGAGAGGAAGCACACCAAAGACTCCAAAGATGTTGCTATTTTCTGCAAACTGCTCCAGGAGACACCCAACAAAACAACACCGCTCACTTCATTTTGATGTTTTTGCAGCTAAACTTTGCTTCATGAATTGTTCTTACATACTAACACCACCTGAGTGCAGTCTATGAACCTGCTCTCTTTTCTTTTCGTTTTTTGGCCTTTTCAGAGTTTATGTCTTGTTCCATTGTTTAAATGTTTCCCTCCAGTTTCCTCTGATCTGAGGAGCAGCCGTTTGCAGGCTGCAGACACTTTCAACAAAGAACTGAATGTTTTCAGAGGCCGATGGTTCTCTGTTCCTCCCAATTACGCGTACCCGGAGGCACCTTGAAGCAGCCGACGTCAGCGACATATATTAACCTAAAGATCCTGTAACTGAAAGAGATTGCTGTAATGCCGTATTTCACAAGACGCTGGTGAGCGTAATATTAATTTAGCTGCTGGTAGTAAAATACTTTCCATAGAATGAAATGAAACATCAAGAAAACTACATGACTTCCCATAAAATCCAACAAGCCAGCCGATGATTGTTAGAGGACTGCAGTGTATTAGCTGTTTAGCTGCGATCACTTAAGAGTGATCACACACAATATTGCTGAAAGTATTCACTCCGCCATCCAAATCCTTATATCCAGGCGTGCATTTGGTGGCCACAGGGGCATGAAATCCCTCACCTAGGCAGGCAGATCCCTTCTAAAAACATTTGTGAAAGAATGTGCCCCCACCCCCCCTTAGGAATTTCATTATGGTACTGTGACAGGAGGCAACTGTGCATTAGGTCCCATCATGAAATCTTCTCACAACTAATTGTCATACAATAAACCGGTAGTGGTGTTAGAAGAATGTGGAGGACATTGGGGACTAGAGCAACTTTGCCCAAAGAGCAGAAAGCCACGTAAAGCTACAGAAGTCACTGACTGTCTCCAGACCTCCAAACTCAGTGGTATATAGTGATGGAAAGTTGTTTCAGGGGTTTGGTTTGAAAATGTTGTCCCAGTTAGAGGACCTCTTAATTCTGCAGTAAATGTAGTAAATGTCTGGGGCAGAGGTGCCCAGAACCTGTCCATAATGAAATGGATGAGTTAGTTTAGACTGGAGACTGTGAGCTTGGCCGTCTCATCCAGCATTGGTTAGCTGACCTCAGGAATGCTCTCTTTAAAGGACTCGTCAAATATTTACCTAAACACACTCCTGATCCCTTCCCAGATGACTAGAAGCTGCTAGAGCTACAAAAGGGGGCCCGACGTCATATCAAAGCTAAAACATTAAGTGTGGTATGTTGTAAGGTTTGTGTGTGTGAAGCTAAGCATTTAAAAACTTTTAGCAACTTACTGCATGTGACAGCTTGTTTCTGCTGCCCCCAAGTGGCCACAAGGTTTTCTGCAACTATTATGAATTTCAATGAATTACAAAAAACTTTCAGCTGTAGGTTTAAGGTTATCTTTGCAAATATAACTCATCTGAATCTTTGCACTGTGGATCTAACACCCAGAATATGAATATTTGGAGTATGTTCATGATAATTCTAAAAACAGTTGTCATTCACAATCTTCTACTCAGTAGTTGTTGTTTTTTTTTACTTTTGGCAGCATTTCTGTGTTTTTGCCTCTTCATTTAACAGATTTGTGAAAGGTGTTTTCCACCTTATATTAATTAGACACTTCTTTTATCCGATGGATATAAGACAGGAACTCAAAGAAATAAAAAATATTGCATCTGAGTTATTTTTCTTTAATATGGATTTATTCAACCTGTGTTTTCTATGCACTGAACCACTTTAAACCCCACCACAGGTGCTGAGCCTTTCCTATCAGAGCCTTTTTAATTTTCAATGTAATTCGTCATTTCTGTGTATTCATTTCTGAAGGTGAACTGAGCTTCTGGATGACAGGACTGATAACTTAATCAGAAACTTGTTTTGTTTTCTTATAGGATCTATATCTGAAAATTGCTTGTAATATAAAAGTTGGTTTATAAAGACAGGAAAGTTTTTTTTGGCTTAACAGTTAACCTTAACAGTTTTAATGTTAATATGAAATTTTGATGTCTTTTTTCTGACAATCGGCTGCTGCTTTGATGCTTTTACTCACAAACACTGATCCACGAGCAGCTGAAGGGCACCAAAGGCTCCTCTCATTGACTGATGTCAGCTGCAGTCTGGATGAGAGGAAGCATCCTTGCTCTTTTCTCTGAGCAGCTCAAAGTCAAAGCTGCAGAGTCACTTTGCTGCATTACAGCACCAGCCTCAGCCAATCAGCATCAGCAAACCAAAAGCAGACAGTAACAGTTCCTGCTTTCGGCCGCTGCTGACCACACATCTGCCAGTCCACACATTCATACACCCTAAGCTTCTTCACATTTTGTCTTGGTGCAAACACAAACCTCGGTGGATTTTTTTGGGGAGTCTTTCATCAACTAACACAAAGTAGTGCACAGGAAAATGAAATGTTTTTTTTTTTTTAGAAGTGTTTTCAGAACCACTGGACATCTGAGATAAGAGGGAGGGCATCTGATTATCAAGTCAAACAACGCAGTCAAGTACGATGTAACTTTGAAATTAGTCAAAACGTTTCCTTTCTAATGAAACCCAGCAGATTGCATCAATTCTTGACAAGCAGCATTCACCCCACAGGGACAGTCATCAGCATTGTTGATGGCTTTGCAGCAATACCTCATACTGAGCATGCATGAAGCGACAGTGGAGAGGAAAAACCCCCTTTAACAGGGAGGAAAAACCTCCAGCAGAAGGTTTGAAGCAATTGGAACATAAATTCTGAAAATATAAGTTAGCTCCAATCTTTTACTGTCCATCCCACAGAATCTCTGTCTGCTTTTGATGTATTTATGAACTAAACAGTCTTTTTTTGCTGTCTTTTCTGGTACTAAGTCCTCATTTAAATGGTTTTTATCTCTCTGTGGGTACAGCTGTGTTAGCTCTCACCCGCTGCCAGTGCTTAGTAAGCTCTGCAGCAATGAAGCCACGACATAAAAAAATCATAATTAACTATTCAATTAACTTAATGAGTTAATAATCAACCAATAATTTTACTGTTCTCTCTGAATCAGAAAACTGTTCTTTCAGCTACAACTTCCAGCAGTTTCCTGCATATGAGAGTGAGACCATCTCTGGGCTGCATCTGACCCTCGTTCTTGATCAGCTACGTAATCGGACTGATAAGGTGATCTCAGATTACCTCTTTCACTGCCACAACGTTTGGTTACAGCTCAGCTCTGTTAGACAACAACTAAATGATTGAAAAGACACATTTGTTTATGAATTTAATGAACATGCCTTTTTTTTTACTGGTTAAACCAATAAAACCCAGCTATTTTATTAGCTACGCCTTTACAATTGCTTTTGAACAAAAAGGATGCCTCTGTGGTTCACATGGCAGCAGCCCAGTGCATTCGGACATCTAGATGTGCTGAAGCTAACTTGCTGAGGTTTAAAACAAGCATCGGGAAGGGAGAAGAAAGAGGATTTAGGTGACTTTGGGATGGTTTCTGGTGCCAGACTGAGACTATAGCTGGACTATAACAGATTGAACAAAAAAAACGTTCCTGGTCCGATCAGTTTCAATTTGAGCGGCACCGTTCAGATAGTAGAGTCAGAGATTAGTGGAAACATGCAAGCATGGATTCATCCTGCAACAGGTTGCGGGTGGTGTAACATTCTCGGCACACTTTGGGTCCCTCAGAACCAACTGAGCATCGACTGAACACCACACCCTACCTGGGCGTTGTTGCTGACCGTGTCCATCTCTTTGTGACCAGCGTGCTCGTCCTCTGATGGCTCCCTTCCTGCAGGACAACACTTCATGTCATGAAGCGCTAATCATCTTTAACTGGGTTCTTGAACGTGACAAAGAGCTCGCTGTATTCCAACAGCCTCCACAGTCACCAGATCTCATGAGAGGAGGGAGGTGGCGGGATCCGCACTTCATGCATCCACAGCCAGAAAATCTGCAGGAACCGCTGGACACAATCAAGTCCACATAGAGCAAAGCCTAGAGTCTCTGTCATGAGGACTTAAGGAAGTTATAAAGGCATGATACTAGTAAGGTGAGCCTCCCAGACGTTGAGTCAGGTCATTCCAGAGAAGCTCCTTTCTATCGGTTCCAGCAGAGGGCTGCTCAAACTGAACCTGGTTCTGCTGCAGACTTCTCGCTGTAAAAAGGGGATTCTCCTCCCCACTGTTGCCTCGTGCTTGCTCATGGAGAGGCACCTCCTCCTTAGAATGATCATTTTTAGCAGGTGGCATCATGACTGGTCTTTTAATGTGTCTTCAGATAAGCTTTGCTGTGAATTAGTACTGTATAAATCTACTAAAGTACCAAGAAAGAAAAACAAGACACTCAATAGAAATGACATGATATATATGATTAATAATTTATTTACGCATGAACATATTGCAACGTGCCATTACGAACACCAGCACACATGGGAGCGTGTCTGTGGCTAATCAGTCCCATTACTATACATGTCCTTTGTGTAAAACAGTTAAGGGCACTGCAGGGTAAAGATCAAAGAACGGCGAGGAGGCAGGTGATGTTCCTTCACTGATGGCACACAGAGGGGCTTAAAGAACCAAATGAGTAAACTAGGAAGCTAAAGGGGCAAAACCTAGACCAGGCACCAGTGTTCCTTCTCCTAGCAGTCAGGACAGAGAGGGTGACCCCTGAACTCCTGGTGCCCTTCTCAGAAGCAAAACAATAGAAAAAAAAGAAGAAAGAGCTTTGTGCGTCTTGCATTTCGTCATTGATAAATAAAATCACAACCGAACATTCCAGAGATAGATGCCAACAATGTGCTGCTGCAGTACGCAGAGTGATACATGCTAAAATATTGGTAAGTTCTAATGGTTTAAAAATAAGAAAATATAGTTTTCTTCGTGATTTGTCCTTTGTCACAGCTGCAATTCAGTGCATGAGCGTGAAACGGTCAGACCTTAACGGCCTGCCTTTTGTTCACCACTACCTTTTACAGAGGAAGCACAATTGTTTTATTCTACTGTCCCGTTCAAAACTCAGAGTTTAAGCTCAATTATTTGGGTTCCGACTAAAAGGTGGCAGACTACAAACTATTTTCACTGTAACATTCAGTAACAGAGTGCTGCAGACAGTGAGAAATTCCAGTAGGTTTAAAAAGCGTTGAGAATTCTAACCTTAACGTGGTAAATGAAGCACATCTGTCCTCTAACTGGTCTAACTCTCAGTTTGTAAGCAATCAAAAGGAGAAGATAAGCGGGTTTGGGGCACAGACATGACAGTACTTCCTGTGGATACAGCAACGAGCGGGAGTGTGGACAGGTTACTGGACTTTGGTGACAGCCTCGTGGATGGACTGGGAGACGTAGTCGATGTTCTTGGAGGTGAGGCCGCACATGTTGATGCGACCGCTGGCCATCAGGTACACGTGCTTCTCTTTGATCATGTACTCCACCTGTTTGGCTGTAGCACACAAAAACACAGACAGTTTAGAAGAAGGATCTCCTCCATGTCCACCCAGAATGTCTGAGCTCAACACATAAAGGCCAGAACCATTACCATTTAGCTGTGAGTTGCGCGTTTGGTTTCTAAAATTAGTCACGATAAAGGAGTTAGAAAGAGACCTTGGCACTGCCGCACTACAGACACCGTGGGTATAACTGCCTGAAATATCCCTCCGCCTAACCGCGTTCACACACTCCTTCCTACCCATAAACAAAATATACTAGACGCTTCATCAAGTGCTGGAGCGCATGCTGCGTCGCCGCCATATTGGATGGGTCTTTTCTACCCTAGGCTGACACAGGAGCCGACGGGAGTAAAGTAATGGGCAATAACTGCAGAAAGTAGATTACACGGTGCAGATTACGACATTGGTCCTGAAGATGAGTTTTTACATGCTAACAACATTGCAGAAACCCAACCCATAAGCCATACTTTAACGCTTAAAAGATTAAAAAGTGTTGCTGGTGTGGAGAGCTTGGTTCTCCCCTCACTCTTTTCTAGGAGGCTTTTTCTTGCTAGCATGTTGATGCAATGCACAGATGTTGCCGGTTGGGAGGACACAGCAGACTCCCCAGCCTTTAACCCAACATGCAGGAGGAATATGAAGCGTATAGGCATTGCATGTATCTCATACACATCACAGGACATGATGGTTTATAATACGCGCTTCATTTTTTTCCTGGTTGGGACCGTAAAGCCTTTTCCGATAAGCAACTACTGCATACGGGACGACAGAAGAAGCAGCTTGATGGGGTGTGTGCGCTTGCTTCTTCTACTCACGGTTGAGGCCAGTGAAGCTGAACATCCCAATCTGCTGAGTGATGTGGTCCCAGGTTCCTGGAGTGCCCAGAGCTAGCAGCTTGCTCTTCAGCTGATCCCTCATCAGCAGCACTCGGTCTGCCATGGTCTTCACATTACCCTTCCTGCAGGAGGGCGGGGCGTGGGTGGGTCAGACAGACGAACACAGGAGAGACGGCAGAAGGAAAATAAGCCAAAACATTTGTGTCTGCTGCTTATCCTTCATGTGGAGAACCCTTTCTGAACGCACCATTCTGCAAACAGCTCGGGGCTGTTGAGGGTCTTGCTGACGATTCGTGCTCCCTGAGACGGCGGGTTGGACCAGGTTGTCCTCACAATCTTCTCCATCTGGGACAGAACCCGGGTCAGGTTCTCGGTGTCCTTGGAAACCACCGTCAGGTTCCCCACCCTCTCATCTAAGAACGGCCACGTAGGAGAACCAGGCAAAAAGATTGAATCTTACTCCGCTGAATACATGCTGCTGATGTTAGACTGGGGGCATCGCGTCTACTCACTGTACAGGCCAAAGTTTTTGGAGAAGGACTGAGCGATAAAGAGCTCAAAGCCCTCTGAGACAAAGAAGCGGATTGCCCAGGCGTCCTTTTCCAGGTTGCCAGATGCAAAACCCTGGTAAGCTGAATCAAAGAATGGAAACAACTTCCTCCTCTGGCAAAAGAAGAGAGGAACAAAAAGGTGAAACGGCGACTTGAATATACGGCCAGAACAGCTTTCATCTGAAAACCCATCGGCAGCATTTATCTCACCTTCATGATCTCTGCGATGGTCTTCCACTCCTCCTGGGTGGGGTCCGTGCCGGTGGGGTTGTGTGCACAGGCGTGAAGGATGAAGACGGAGTGTTCTGGAGCTTTCTGTTGAAACAAATTGATTTGTTTGCAGTTCAAACAATCACATTTCTGACAAAACTTTGTTCCTTTTTACCGATTTCCTCTGAGTAGCTGAAGCAACAACAACAATCTGAGTGAGATTTTAATCTTGCCATCCAAAGATCGAGCTGCACAACGGTTTTAATACACAATCACACAATTTGGTAACCTGACCCTAGCCAGTTGTATTTCGCTCCACCTAGCTCCACTCACATCCATCTGGGACATCTCCATAGGAATTGCCTTTATTGAAGGCAGGGCCTTATCAAAAATCCTTGCATATGATTGGATAAGCCACTTGTCTGTCATCTTTATCGACGTGCTATTTCAACCACTCACACTGAAGCTAACACGTGACGCTGATGAGAGCGACGCAGGAAAAAACAAAACTTGCCAAATCCGGTCGGGAGAAGGGCGAAAACATGGTTTCCACCAACAAAAGCCTTCAGAACTGTTCTCTGATGTTCTTTTAATGAAACAATATCAGGTAGATTGGACAACACAGAAGAAATAGCAGCATCAATGTTAACGCTTGTTTCCTCGATGCAAGCCGCCATTGTCAGAATCAAAACAGTCTCACGGTCGCTTCTCCACTACGTCACATCTATGAAACTCCAGCCCTGCGTCCTGATTAGCTGGACAACAAAATTTTCCAGCGAGGCTCCCCCCAGAGGGCGAAAGTAAAAGAGCACTGTTGTAAAGATGCTCAGCTGTTCTGGTTCCTCCATCAAGCCAGGCGCGGTTGTTTTGAGCTTAGCAGACAGGCGAACGCAACGAAAAGTGGAAAAAACAGCAGTACAAACAATGACTAACACAGTGAAGGTATGAACATCAAGCTTCCCGCAGCGCTATCTTGGCGAGGCGTCCGCCTCGCCAAGCCGCGGCCGCCGCCTTGCCAGTTTTATTATTTTTTTTTTTTTTTTTTTTTTATGTTGGCTAAGTAACAGCAATACATTAGCAAATAAAAGTCCCTTTTTTCAGAGTTCATCCACATGTTCTTTACAATCACCTAAAAGGTCCTGGCACAGGACTGGGGCTGGAAGTCAACTCCCTCCATTACGCACCTGATCCACCGCAGTGAGCAGCTCCAGACTTAAAACACTGTGACCCAAAAGGCTAAAATGAGATTGCAGAACAAGCGTGACAGGATTACGCTTCCCAGCGGAGAGGCCGCCGGATGACCCAGCATGATCCTTCAGATCGGAGACCAGTGCTGGTCAGCGGATAGAAATATGTAGAGGACGGGACACAAAGCTTCTCACTGAATGCATTTTGGACAGCTGGTGTGAGGATCATGAGATGGAAATCTCCCAGATAAATGTTCCACACACGGTGAATATTGCAGTTGTAACCAATTCCCTGCTTGGTCTCCACAATCCCAGCAACGCGCTGTCTAAGCACACACACCCTGTGATGCTGCTAGATCACCGTGTATGATCTGCATAAAAACGTGATCTTTAAGGAGGGGCTGTGGCTGTGTATTTATTACGCAACAATGATCTAGGAGTGGCTCCAGCCTTTAAAATAGAAGGTCTTCTGTATCCATTACTGTTTAAAGCCTTACATAAACTGATTTGTATGTGATTTCTAGCTAATGACTGCGCTGAATGTTTTATGGGATACGTCCAACCATAAAACAAACTACACATGTGAAATCCTTCTTTCAATACATGTAACTGCAGTTGCATGCTGATTTCATCACACGGTTGTAAAGCTGAACATGTGACATTAGCAGCAAGAGACATGTGAAAGCATGTGATGTTCAGTTAGTAGATCACAGTACGGACTGGTCTCACCACATTTTGACGCTTTGTATTTAATTACTTTAATGTGTCATGCTGAGGTGAGCAGAGGCAGAACAGATAATTGGATCTCCGCTGCAGATAGTTTCCTTAGAAGCAGAGATCGGTAAAGGATCCCTGAGCACTGCGCCTCTGGATGTCGGCCACCACATAACGTGGGTCACTTTCTACAAAACGTGGGAGCACCAGGGATGCCCCCAATGCCCTTTAAGCAACTATTACTGATATTAACATAGAGCCCCACCTCAATGTGTCGGAACCCTGTTTTTAAGGGTTGACAGGCCTTCTGATGACAGTCAATCCTTAGTCCTCCTCACCTCCAAGTCATCCAGGAGTCCAGTCAGATCCAGACCCCTTTTAGCAGCATCCCAGTAGTGGTACGGACGGATGTCTTTGAAACCAGCGTCAGCAAACACCCCGTTGTGGTTCTCTAGATTCAGACAGGAACACAGTAGAGGTTTAAAAGCACACAGACACTGCGTCCTTCACCCTAAAACCTGCTTCCTGTGGAGCCGTGTTAGAAACAGAGAAAGAAACTCAACACACATCCCAAAAGTCAATCTTAACGCAGCACAGAGATGCACACTGACCCCAGGTGGGTGCCGATACATAAATAGGTGTGGCTGTGTTGTTGACGCCGTTGTACCACCGCCGCAGGAAATCTGCCCCGATCCTCAACGCTCCTGTCCCACCCAGAGCCTGGACTGCCCCAACCTGGAAGTGGACAACAACAAGTCCAGATTAGTTTCTGTTCTTAAAACCCTCTGTGTGCAGGATCAGGTCATGCTGAACGGCCCCAACGGAAGGTGAACCCTCAACACCAGCGCAAACATTTTTATCTACAGCAACCTAAAAAGCATTAATAACAAGTCAGATTATTCATCAGTGTTTACAGGTGATGGTCATATGATTAGAACATCATGAAAAAGTTGATTTTTTCAGTAATTCCATTCAAAAAGTGAAACTTGTGTATTGTATTCGTTCATCACACAAGACTGATATATTTCAAGTGTTTATTTCTCTTAATTTTGATGATTATAACTGACAACTAATAAAATCCCCAAATTCAGTATCAAAAACTTAGAATAATGCGAAAAGGTCCAATATTGAAGAGACGAAAACACCTACAAAGGCCTTTAAATGGTCTCAGTCTAGTTCTGTAGGCGACACAATCATGGGGAAGACTGCTGACTGGACAGTTGTCCAAAAGACGACCATTGACACTTCACACAACGAGGACAAGACACAGAAGGTCATTGCTAAAGAGACTGGCTGTTCACAGAGCTCTGTGTCCACGCACATTACTAGAGAGGCGAAGGGAAGGAAAAGATGTGGTAGAAAAAAAGTGTACAAGCAACAGAGATGACCGCACCCTGGAGAGGATTGTGAAATAAAAGCCATTCAGAGATGTGGAGAGATTCCCAAAGAGTGAACTGCAGCTGGAGTCAGAGTTTCTAGAACCACCAGAGATGTCTGCAGGACATGGTTTCAGCTGTGGCATTCCTGGTGTCAAGCCACTCTGGAACAAGAGACGGCATCAGAAGCGTCTTTCCTGGACTAAAGACAAAAAGGACAGGATGCTGCTGAGGGGTCCAACGTTATGTTCTCTGGTGAAAGTAGATTTAGCATTTCCTTTGGAAATCAAGGTCCCAGAATCTGGAGGAAGAGAGCAGAGGCACAGAATCCACGTGGCTTGAGGTCCAGTGTGAGGTTTCCACAGTCAGTGATGGTTTGGGGCGCCATGTCATCTGCTGGTGTTGGTCCACTGGGTTTTCTGAGGTCAAAGGTCAATGCAGCCATCTACCAGGAAGTGTTAGAGCGCTTCATGGTTCCTGCTGCTGACCAACTTTATGGAGATACAGATTTCATTTTCCAACAGGACTCAGCACCTGTACTCTGTGCCAAAGCTACCAGCACCTGCTTTAAGGACCATGGTATCATGTTCTTAACTGGCTAGCAAACTCACCTGACCTTAACCCCATGGAAAATCTATGGGGTTTTGTAAAGAGGAAGATGCGATACACCAGACCTAACAATGCAGAAGAGCTGAAGGCCACTATCAGAACAACCTGGGCTCTCATAACACCTGAGCAGAGCCAGACTGACGGACTCCATGCCACGCCGCATTAATGCAGTAATCCAGGGAAAAGGAGCCTCAACTAAGTACTGAGTGCTGGACATGCTTTTATTGGTCTTAAGTAATGTTCTAATTTTCTGAGACACTGAATTTAGGGGTTTTCATTGTCAGTTGTAATCATCAAAATGAAAATAAACACTTAAAATATATCAGTGTGTAATGAACAGATAATTTACAAGTTGACTTTTTGAACAGAATTACTGAAAAAAGCAAATCCCCTTTTTCATGATATTGTAATTATATGACCAGCACCTGTAAGCTCATCCTGTAACACAAACCTATCAGACTGCACAGAGATGTGAACAGACAGCTGAGAATGGCCTGTGCAGTGCTGTAAGCAGGTCTTCCTGTCAGCGTGTGGACCTCACCCTGTTCTCCTTGATGGCAGGGTTGTCGTCTCCCAGGGCAACCTTGGAGGCAGCAGAGCGGAACTCGGGCAGGCCGAGGATGGGCAGGTACTCGTGGTTCAGGCTATCGTCCTCCACAAGCAGCCGCTCCACCTTCTTCACGACAGGCAACACCCAGGGCTGGCAGTCATCGGTACGGTAAGCTGAAGAAGACACACGCGCTGTAACACTCCAGACAGCACCAGGTTTTACCCGTTCAGTTTCCACTGTGCTGCCATCTGACCACCCTCTCCTATACATTTACTGTGTCCTTTACATGGATGGTGGCAAGTTTGAATGGTCTGAATGCAAAATTCACTGAGTGGAAAACTTCTAACACTACACAGCTCCCTGGAGAAACCCATGCACGTGTTGGCATCACCGAGGTGTGGGGATGCTTTTCATCAGGAAGTAGGGGAAGCTGGTCGTAGTTGTAGGAAGATGGATGGAGCTAAGTCCAAGATAATTCCTGGACAGAAACCTGTTAGAGGCTGCAGACGACCGGAGAACTGGGTGGGAGCTCATCTTCACACAGAGCAGCAATGTTAAGCATACAGCCTAAGAGGTTAGAATGGCCTAGTCAAAGTACAGACCTCAAATGGGAGTCTGTGGCGAGGCTTGGAAAGTCCATCTAATCTAAGTTGAGCTAGTCCGCAAAGAGGAATGTGCAAAACGTTCAGCCTCTGCATCTGTGAAGCTGAGAGAAACAAACATCATCAGACGGTTGCAGAAAGCATAAACTCAGGGCTGAACACAAAAGCGTGTCACACTGTTCACAATTTCATTAGAAAACCACATCCAAGCCTCCTTAACCCTTCAATACTGCACACTAACTTATAGATAGATAGATAGATAGATCCCATTAAAGGTTGTGATTAGATGAGACCATGTGAAACAGTTCCTTGGGTCACGAGGCACGGCTCCTCTGCCGCTTCATGTTGCACCGAGGCCTGGATGGATGGATGGATGGATGGATGGATGGATGGATGGATGGATGGATGGATGGATGGATGGATGGATGGATGGATGGATGGATGGATGGATGGATGGATGGATGGATGGATGGATGGATGGATGGATGGATGGATGGATGGATGGATGGATGGATGGATGGATGGATGGATGGATGGATGGATGGATGGATAGATAGATAGATAGATAGATCCCATTAAAGGTTGTGATTAGATGAGACCATGTGAAACAGTTCCACGGGGCTCCTCTGCCGCTTCATGTTGCACCCAGGCCTGTCTGGAGGGGCATCAAATATCCGGAGCAGAGGGCAAACGGACCTGAAAGGTCAGCTGCCAGCTGGTGGTTCTGAGCAGGCGGGTGACCAGGAAAGACATTCGGGACGAGGCCCAATCACACAGACTTGACACGGGAAGATCAGGATTGGGAGTCAGGCGACGCAATGTAAAAAGGGATAATCGGTAAAAAACACGTGCGAGGCTGCTGGTTTAGAGCAACACTTTCCCAGACTTCCAATAAAACAACCTCCAGCGTGTGCGCCCGGGCTGCCCTCTACAATTTCACAAGTTCTAGCCTCCTATACGTGCTCCAGTAGCACAGCGGATGCCCTCAGAACTGTTCTCTTTACCGTCTGTGTTCGCCACGCCGGTCCAGTAAACACGATCATGTTGTGGCAACAATGTGCAAAAGTTCACCCGTTTAATTGGGCCAGAGGAACCAGTTGGATCACAAAAGGATCCACACTTGCGCACCGCCTTCATGACCTCAACAGGCGGATCAAGCTACAAGGGAAAGGTTCTGGTCATAGCTGGTACCGGTCTCAAGGTCTACCAAGGTCTTACACACTGGTCCTTCCTTTTTAAGTCTTGAGATTCCAAAGAAAGCGCCAGAGAGGTGTCAGTTTCTCCCCAGCTGCAGATAGCGTAGAGTCAGCCGCGTCCCTCCCCCACTTGTTGCTGTGCACTGTTTTTAAGGTCGCTACACTTTGATGTTGCTTTAAAAAAAAAGACAAAATTGGCCTGTTGGGACATAGTTTTGGTTGGGGTAACCATGCATGCCTATGAGACTAAAGACAAAGGAGACCACCAAGGAGAAAGATATGTTATTCTATGCAACACATACTCAAAAACTACTGCTTACTATTTGTTTTCACTTCAGCATATAACAACAATACATCTTATACATGATGTGGTTGTAGCTGTCATAATTAACACAGTTTATCTTATCTGTGCCTATTGCGTCGCCATGCATGTTCAAAAGCAATCAGATCGTGGCCTTCGGCTCTTTTATGTGCAGAGCATCCAGGGAGGATAAACTCATGCAGGCCTAGGAGAAGAAATATTAGCAGTGACTCTGTGCTAGAGCATCCACATGCAATCAACCCACTCCAAAAACGCTGCTTTACAGTCAACAGCAGGACATGTTAACGTTGAATGGGCAGACACATCTGGACGGGTTGTGCTCCTGATGTGTGATATTATTTGTTTATTAAATGATCCATTCAACCAGCAAATGCTCAGCGCTGACCCGTGTCTCAGGGTTGAATCGTATCATGATGAATGAGGTTGTGATTGGATCGGCCTAATTGAACAGACCGAAGAACTCCTGAAATATCGCTGCACTTTGTTCCACTCAGGAGCCTCGGACTGACCGGCGGATCTGCTGAGTAATGAACGGGTCACGGGATCACGTCGAGCTTCGCTAAAGAGAACGTTCTCCCAGTGTTAGCCGGAAACGACTTTCATATTTCTAATCTAACGGCACGCGAGAGGCTGCAGCCCAGCAGCAGCTAGCTAGCAACCAAAGTACAGACTGTACCACAGAAGGTCAGGATGCTTCTGTAAGCTAGCATGGTGACGTCATCACCAGAGCTCAGACACACAGCGAACACTGAAGTTTCTGCTCGGCTCACTCACTGACAACTTATGCTAGCTTTAGCGTTAGCTGACAGACAGCTGCCTGCCCTTACCTCCAACTCCCAGGTTCACCTTCTGCGGGTGGCTGTCCTCTCTAAAGTCGGCGGTTAGTTTGAAGACCGCTACAGGCGGAGCCTGGGGGACGTCGCTGAACAGGGACATGGCTCAGGCCAAAGCGAATGGTGAGAGACGAGAAAGGAGCCTTCCAGCGGCGGCAATGACAGACAGAGACCGGGTTCACCTTCACCCCTCTGTTCAGGACATGAGTACAATAGGCGTCAATCCGCCGACCAATAGGAAGGCGCGTACGGGCGTAAGCCCCCGAGGCAGCCAATCACAGCGAAGTAACTTACTTAACGTTTTAATTTTCTATTACCCAAACAAGATACTGGTTTGGGTAATAGTTCCGTTAATTTAGGTTTAAAACAGTTCCATTTTTTTTAGCTATTTCACAACAGACTTTATCTCAACTATTCATAAATGTATAGATTATCGTAACGCAGTCCAGTCATATAGTCAATAAAATGCTCTTTATAATGTTATAACTTGTAAAGAGTTACCTTTCTGGGGAAGAGACAGGGGAGTATGTGAAATCCCTGACTTTTCTGTAATCCCTCATACTAGGCTGGGCAAGAATATGGAAAAGAAACGCTCCCTTTTAAGAGGAAGAAACTGCTTAAAGAACACAGCAGCCTGAAAAATGAAAAGAAAACAAGACCAAAAACCTGGGAATCACTAGTCCATGAGCAGGCTACACGATAATGAAAAAGTATCCAGAGTTAATCGCCCCATTAGTGGATTTGTCAGGGAGATAAACACACCTAAACAGATAAGTTTAGCTAGTGCACCTTGAATTGTCAGTATAACTATAAAGTTGCCATATATTCTGTCTATTCACAATGCTAAGCGTATTCCACAAATTTCTAGTAGAGTTGAGGTTAGGATCACGCAAGAATCCCAACAAAAGCCTTATTTATCCATTCCTAAACTAGCTTTGATTCATCGTTGGGATGATTGTTCTGTTTGACCATGATTCATTTCTCCATAAGGCGTTCAAATTGTCCTTGTGGGCAGCAGCAAAAGTCTGTTGAACTTGAAGGAGTTATTTTTGGAGCTGGTGCTTCTTTTTGAGGTCAGCACCTTCTCAGTCCCATGTGATAGGAAGCTGGTTTCACTGTGAAGGCTGACATTGCTGTTCCAGGAGGTTCTAGTTTATGATCTGCATAAGTCTTGGTGGTTCAGGTTCATGAGTTGTTCCAGATAAAGCAATTTTTTTTCATCTGACAGTGACAATTTGGGTCGGATGGTTAAAACTGGGGAAGAATTGAGTGTTTCAACAGGACAACAATCCTGAGCACACATCAAAACTGGTTTTAGAAGGTTGCATTAAGCTTACTATGCTAGCTCCCCCTAAGCCCCAAGCTCAAACCTATTGTGGATCATCCTTAAAACAATCAATGCCAATGCCAGAAAACTGATTTAAATAAAGTTTTACTAATATTGCAAAGAAGGGTGGACAAATATCCATCCAGATGTAACATCTTGGTTCTTTGTCACCAAATTTTGCAGAAAACCTGGGATGGTTATCCTATTTTTAGTTTTTAGATCCTAGCAGTAGTGATTTGCTTTCTTTGTGGTTACTGTCACTTCTAGACTTAAAGCATTAGAACTGTACAAAAGATAAATGGATGTGACGCTGATTTTCCCAACCTATCAAAGGTCCTTTATAAACCTACTGCCAAAACTCCTACATATCAAAAGCTCAAATAAATATCTTTGTGAAGTCTTTAAAGGGAGAAGCATAAACTGTTTATTTTTTATGAATGACTTAAGCTCATCTTTTATGCACAGTTTAGTTTTATGGAAAAAAAATAACATACCTTTTTAGACTTAGGAAAATGTTCAATTCTGTTAAATTGAGAAAATCCTAATAACTCTCAGAGGGAGCAGCTTCCAAGTTCCGTTGGGGGGAGAAAAAAATATATATATATACATAGTGTGTGAGGTCTTATCAAAATACCCTAACTGCTAGCCAAACACAGAGCAGGTAAAAAGGTTTATCAAAATAAACTTGCTGGTGGGAAACTGGAAACTGCCAGGAGCAGTCAGCAACCACTCTAAGGAAGAGAATCAGGTTAGTGGCTGCTGAGGATTCAGAGATTGATGTGATACTTAGAACAAAAGCCACTAACCTTAGAATCCAGGCAATGGATCTGAACCGTGGTCATTGAGGCTCTGTTTGGATCCAGGGAATGACGGTGAGAGACGATGATGTCATAGCTGACTGAACGGCTACGGCTTGAGAGGGAGCCATAAACCAATCCAGGGTCATAGTTGTGAGGGCAGAACCAGGCAGACAAATCAAAGGGCTTGTCAAGAGACAAGAATCCAGAAAGCTGAAGCCATTGATGTGTCAGAGGAGGACAAGTGGAGGCAGGGAATCCCCCCCCCCCCCCCCCCCCCCCAACACACACACACACACACACACACAAAAAAGGGGCAAGACGGTGAAAGAACACTGAACATCTAATAATCTGGCAAAGACTGACTGATGAGCTGGAGTACATGTATATAAAGGCGAGGAGAACAGGGGAAAGGGATGGCACTGATTGCAAGCGGAGAACATTCAGAGGATCTCAGTCAGCCAGGCGAGAGTCATACCATATAATCATTTTTTTTTTTTTAATACTTACTAGTATTAGTTGCATATCAGACTATTTATGTAAAACACCACAGACAAACACATGTGAACCTGCAGGAATGGATGAATGGACCACAGTGAGGCTTTTTATGATCATAACTTTTACAAAGTCAAGTGACAGCCACAAATGTAACTTGTCAGAGTTGTACCTCTTTATGGCCACAAGGGGTCAGTATGGCCATATGAAGAAACTATTGTGTTTGTTGCTCGCTTTCAAACTTGCTGTTAGAACCCAGAGTTCCAAAGCGATGACGCTCTCTGTGCTTTCTATGTTGCATGCACCTAGAACGACCTCACGTTCAAAGCAACACATGTATCCATCCTGTACGTTATAACAAGAGTTGCACAAAAATGTCCTCTGGTGGTCTCAGTGAGCAAATCCTGAAAGGTTGAGTACAGAACTCAAGTGTATTTTGATTGAAGTGATGACTGACTCATACATTTATGTGATTTCCTTCATGGACAAATTCATGGACATATTGGTCAAAGAGCAGCAGAATAGAATGGGAAATTAAGGAGAGACATATGCTTAGAAATATATGTGCGCTCTTTAAGAGTTTGCATTTTGTTTGAAATCTCCTGGAAGTTGGCGGATTATTTAAAGTTACACTTTGACTAACATTCCCCTTGTGTTAGTGGCGTCAGCAGCAGGGAGTAATGGTGCAGGCTTTTGTTCATTCATTATATTTTACTGGCCATCTAGTCGAGGGTGAATTTATATCTTTAAGGTTGCAGATGCAGAAGAAGGAATACAAAAAGCAGGATTTCACACAACAGAGGGTGTTCACATGAAAATGTTCAGACTGGAAGAGGCTGCCGTCAAATGGCAATATCTAATGTTTGTGTTTGATACTGAAATTGATACTGAAAGCATCATATTAGAGAACTGTAGCAAACAGCAACATGTTTGCTCACCAAGTCTATATAATAACCATTAGTTGTTATCAACAGCTGATAAGTAAAAATTTTTATAGTGAGTGTGTAAAAGTACAATTTAGAACTTTTAAAAGAGAAATTAAAAGACTAAAATATAATATAAAACTGTAAAACACATTGCAGCAACATATAATCAGTCATAGCTGCCAAGGGACCAGTCAGGCTAAAAGGCTTGTTTAAAAAAAGAATGTCTTTAGTTGCTTTTTAAAAGCATCGACAGAGTCCTGCAATCACAGATAATATTGTGTTAATTCCACAAACGCTTTCTGGGACTTTAACTGGGACTCTGTGCTTTGATTGGATGGGACTGAGGTTTTCAGCAACACTTTGGTGTGAAACAGAGCATGAAAATGTAAAAAAGCTTCCAATGCTCATTGCCACAGGGGGAAGGATCTGTGATACAGTGGACTTGTTGTTTTTTTTTTGCCAAAGTCCACGTAAACACACTCTAAAGAGAAAAAAAATGAAATTAATTGCTTCAATTAGTAACAAGTGATTTAATTAAGTTGATTAAACTTAATTTATTTATTTGATAAGTTGTCAAGTTAAACCATCAAAAATAAACTAAGTTGGGTAAACCTAATTAAAGTACTTGCTACCAGTTGAAGCAATTCATTTAGGTTTTTTCAGCTTTCTCTTTTTAGAGTCTATGCGATAGAGTAAGTGACATCGGAAATCTAATGGACTTTAGTACACTGAAAATGGGTCATCAATCATTGGGTCTTTCAGCAGGATAATGATCTACAGCATGTAACCAAATCAACACAGAACAACTTCCTTCCATGAGCACCTCAATCCCCAGACCTCGATCCTGGAGAACCCCTGCCTGAGCTGAGGAGAAGAGAGCATCAGAAAGAAGTCAGGAGTCTGAATAATCTACAGAGCTCTCTCTCTCTCCTCCAACCCTGTGAAATCCAGAAGAAAAGTGCTTCACACATCTGCCCTGGTGCGCATCCCTCCTTTTAAATCGATTAACTGCTGGTGCAGTTCTATAAATTGTGATCTGTTGGACTCAGACATGAGCGTGCACGCCCTGCCTCTGTTTGCTATTAATAGGTGTAGACACTTGCAGGGATGTTGTTGTTGCTTGCCTTCTTTCTGTCCGTTTTCTTTTCAGCTGGAAGACTTTGATGGATAGCCTTCTTTAAACAAGCAACACATTCATATTTCCATGGACCGACCTCACATCTTGTAAAGGTATGGTAGGTAGGCGCATAGACCAAGTAAGAATTCTAAAAGTCAGAATTTCACCTTTTATAACGATGTTGTTCTTTCTAAAACGAACATACAGGTTCCTCACCCGTAACACTGACACTGATTTTCCGCAGAACAACAGCACACAGACACACTCACGCCACTTGCCACCTATCATTCTGTCAGTGCCGCGGATGACAAGCAAGACTTCCATCTTCTTTTTCCCTTTTCCGTCTGCCTCTCCAGACACACTCCGTTGAACCATCAACAGTGTTAGGTTTCAAAGGGCCGAGGGGCTCACGCTCCTGCATGTAGCCGATTGAGTCAATTTGTCGACATGATGGATGTTTTCTGGCCTCGGCTCCTGCTCTCCTGCAGACTGCAGAGCGTGAAAGAATCAAAAGCAGTTTCACAAATTGATTTACAATGCCGAGCGCGAGTTCGGAAACATTCTGGACATTTCCCAGTCCACTGTGACACCAAATCATCATTTCTTTCCGTGAGAAAGAGCAGCATGGCATGCCGGAGAGCTCTTAAACGTCGCTTTTCACCAATGAAATCAGCAAAAGCGCGACGATGCTTTCCGCACACTGCACCAGGAGCACCTGCAGCAGCTGTAACAGTAGAAGGAGAAGACAGCTTACATAAGTTTAGTCATAACAGGCAAAAACACATGCCTCATGCTGGAGTCTGTGTGAATGGGGCTGTACGAGCAGCTAAACAGGTGGAGCCATCACACTGTCTTTACTGTGCTTATGAAGAGTGATAAATTGCTCGTTGTTTTAAGCTCTGCGGCGTTTCCCACTGAAAATAATTGAAAACTAACAGCCGTACGCACACGGAAGTGATAATAATAATTAGTTAAAGCCAAGCAGTCAGATTATCTGACTTCCAGGCAGCTGGAGAAACAGGAGATGCTGCAGTTGTAAATTCTCCGTCAGCAGCTGCTATCCTGCTCCAAGGATAGAAGCGGAGGACGGACACTTAAAGGGACAAAGCCTTTGGACGGGGACCGGGGTCCCTGCTACGTACCCACATTCTGACAGATATTTTCAAGCAGTAATAAAAGAAGACCGTTTGAATTTTGTGTGTGTTATTTCATAAAAATATGGATTAATATATATTTCATTGAAAACCTTTTAATTCATGCTGGAAAAGTTAACCAAAAGGTCCCCTGAAATTAAAAAGGGGTAGTTGGAGGTTTTTTGCCAACCTTAACCTTCAATTCCAATATGGCCGCCTGACATAAAACGTGGTTATAGCAGCGGAACCACAGCTGATTTTCTCTTCCTGGGATTTGGATTTCAGTGAATCTTTCACCCAGTCCACCTCCATTAGTGACTGTGGTGCTGTGACCGGCTCAGGTCGACCCATGTTCTGAACTCAGACCTGAGACACACGTACGTGTTCCAACTTTTGAGGCCAGTAGTACACAACAGTTCTGAAAACGTTCTCCACTGCACTCCTTTCTTGATAAAGTCAACATGATATTACAATTGTTCACATATACCTCTATAATACCACCAAAGAACCCTCAATGGTTCTTTCAGAATAAGGGCAGTAGATTGTTTAATCCTCAATGTTTCCTGTGGGGGGGAAAATCTGAAGTATGCTGAATATAGATTGGGTTTGTGTGAGTGTGTGTTCAGGTGAGGTTTAATTTGAGCTTCATCCACTATATGTCTTAATGGGCAATGAGTGGTTGCCTGTAGGGGAGGTCTGGGACAGGGGAGACACTGTTTGGGGGATCAGGGAGATTCCTTGTCAGGTCAGTAATTATCAGATTTGTCTAGCCCCCAGCAGGAGCAGTATACACACACACACAGAGACAAGCGCTCCAACACGCACACACATTCATCTAAAACACCCGTGGTCCTGACAGTGTGAGTCCGAGAGAGGAGAGCGGGCGGTGGAGAGAGCTGACAGGCAGACCCCCCGGGGAAGACGAAACCCAGAGCTCCTCTTGACAACTGATTAGTGCTTCATTCTTCCTGCTCATGCTCCCAACTGCACGCTAGAACAGGTTCTGATGTGTGCGTGTGTAAACACATCACAGTGCAGTTAAACAGTTCAACAAAATCTTCAGAAATGTGTGGCAAAAAAAATACAAATGCATGGAGACGTAAACATGAAGAAACGCCTAAATCCGTGGACCGCTGCATTTCTGGAGACTTCTAATGCTGCAGGCCAAACTGTGGTGAGGAAGTTAAAACGGGGGAGGAAACGGGTCCAGATGAATGTTAGAGTCTGATTCATCCCACGATAGATGGCTTGCTTTAATTGATTAAGAAACTGAAAACATACAACTGGAAGATTGAATGGATCCCAGACAAGCAGGTGTGTAATATAGAAAAACTTCTTTAACTGAGAGAACCAAATTAGCCCGGACTACAAAAGAGGTCTGCTTGTGTTTCTATACGACTCACACCAAGGATTCATCCTGTGGGGCAGTGGTTCCCAACCTGGGGGGCCCTGGAGAGCTCAGGGTGGGCCCTGGGCTTTAATGCCAAAGAGAATATTAACATCTTTTCTTTAAACTTAAATACCGAGGCAAGAAAAATGTACTGCCTTGGGTAAACTCTGATATAGTAATGAAAGACAGGGATCTTGCATTAAAAAAAATGCAATCAAAAGTAAGTCTCTTTGTAACACTTGAGAATAAAGTAGTAAAAATATGTGACAAGCCAAAGCTAATTTATTCTTGACTAAACTGGAGAATGTCAAGCGAGATCCAAAATTAATCTGGAGATACATGAAAGAACTTGCAGGACAGGACACAAAATAAAATAAGCTTGTAGAAATAAAGATAAATGGCGAAATTACAAATAGTTCTCAGAAAGTTGCAAATGCTTTAATTACTTTTTTTTTTTATCTGTATCCTCCATTGGCCAGAGTTTTCCTTTTAATAAATTAAATATAGGTCCCATACATAGTCTAAAGACAACTTTTAGCTCATGTTGTATATTCTCAATTTGCATAGACAATAACATAACTTGAAGCTTCCAAAACAGAAGACATATATGGTATGGATACATTCATGCTGGAAGATCTTAGTTTAACATTAACAACTCCATTAACCAAACTTTTACACCAGTCCTTTTAAGAGGCAGTATTTCCAAGTGTTTGGACCCATTAGCATTACCTACAGTGCCTAAAATAGCTGAGAAACTCATTGCTCAGAAAATGATAACACACCTCAACACCTCTTCCTTTTCACTTCACCCCATGCAACTTGGCTTCAGAGCTCAGCATTCAATGGAGACCGCAAATAGTTTTTTTTTTGTTGCAGAAAACCTAAAATATTGATTGGCTAAGGGTAGTGTTGTTGGTGCTGTATTTCTTGATTTGTAAAAAGCTTTTGACTCTATAAATCATAAAATACTATTGACCAAACTAAGGACATTTAATTGTTCCTAGATACAATAAAATGGATAGAATCATATCTATCACATCGATCACAGTCAGTCAGAATCAGACGCTACATTTCATCTTCTCTGCCTTTGTCAACAGGTGTTCCCCAAGGTTCCATTTTTGGGCCATTTTTATTTGCTCTATACATAAATGACCTCCCCTCAGTTTGTCCTAATGTCTTTATTCAAATGTACACAGATGATACTGTTATTTATACACATGGTACAAACATAATTCAAGTAGCCAGTGAACTTACACAGTCCATGGCTATTGTATCAGATTGGTCCTGGTCCTGCTTAACACTAAATGTAAGTAAAACTGTAGGAATGTTTTTTTTTTTCTAAATCAAAACTTCTAAATTGTGAGACAAATATTTATGAGGCTGGGGAAAACTTCAAATTATGAATGCATGTAAATACGTCAGTATCATATTGGACTCAAAAGTTACTTTTAAACCTCACAGTTATCACTATGGGCTTCTAAATTGTTTAGGCATGCATGTGTTTTGTCACACATAAGCTATTGTCTCACAGCTTAATCACGAGCAAATGAAACAGCATTGCAATCCATAGTCATACAAACAGACAATCAAAATTTTGGACAAAAAAAACATTAAGACATCATCATTGCAAGATTTTAGAAAAGCATGGGCTCTTGGTTTGGGAAAATGTTATTCAATTCTCAAATCTCTGTCTTACGTGCAAAATTGTTAAAGGTTTGTCATCTCCACCACCCAGTTTGTAGATATAAGAAAAAACACATCTCGTTTAACAAGAGGGGCAATCTGGGAAAATTGTATTGTTCCTTCCTGGAAAAAAGCTTTTAGTCAGGCTGCATTTTCCAGTTACAGCAGCGTAGGAGTTGAACTCTATCCCTCAGACGATCAGAACATCTGCCACTTATAGTCAATTTAAAAAAAAAAAACAACTAAAGAATTGGTTCATAACACATCACATCTGTCAACATTCTGAATAACAAGCACCTTCCCCTAATCCCATCATGGGACCATCAGTATGAACAAGTCATTTAGTTTTAATTACTTCTTATACCTTTTATGATAATCAAGTGTGGTTTCCTTGTTATATCTTTATTGTTTGTATTGACAAATCTGTGTAGTTTAGTCACTTCCACCTTGTTTGTATAACCTTTGTTTGCTTTTCCAGGAACAACAGATGAAAATTAGCCTTTTGGCTAGTTCAGGTGCATTTACAGAATGTTAATTAGTGTGCATTGTCCCTACCAAATACATAAATGAGAAAATAATAAAAGAATCACACAAAGGAACAATTAAACTTTACTTCATCATATGCTGCTTTTACACATACCTGCTTATTTCAAGGGTACTTATAGAATCTCAATCAACAAAAAAAAAATACCTAAGTAAATTTTTACATTAAAACCAGCCTTCCCTGCACACATGTTCACTCCTCTCATTGAGAGCAACAGGCAGATGCAGCAGCCTGAATTAAACAGGTCCAACAGTAAGAGGAGAAGCATGGACGAGGCACCAGCTGATCCAGGGCAGTTGACAGCGGCCCCATCAACACAATCCACACACGCCTGTGGAAATCATGCAAACTCTGTGCAGGAAGTCCCTGGTTGGGATTAGAGCCCCAGGAGATTGATGCTGTAGGGCAACAGTGCGAACAACTGCGAAAACCTAAAGCCCTAAAAAAAAAACATTTAGCAGAATTAGATTTAGACAACTTTATATGTCATTTTGTATGTACAGAGTGCATACAGAACAAAATTTCGTTGCATACAGCTTATAGGAGTATAGTGAGATTCCAGGTGAAATTAATCTCAGGAAGTTCTCATTTTGGTAAAACTGTAAGAGAAAACCTCCAGATACTGACACTGCTGAAATAGTAAATTGGAGAAAGTGCTGCTCCACCGCACCTTCTCCAATTTACTATTTCATATGCACGAATAAACCAGCTCATACTCCTGTACTTTACATTACACTGTATTATCCTCATTGTCAGATATTTTGCTGAGATATGGAGATAATTAGTAAGAAAACTGCAGGAATTTCACATACCATCAAAATAAATTATGAATTATCTTTGAAAGATGATATATTACATAGGTTAATTTTGGCTTTTGGGCCGGTTGGTCCCTATAAAATAATGAGCCCAGAGCCAGCCAAAACACCTTTTCCTAACTTCCTGCTTACAGATCTGCTGGAGGAAAAAATATTGAACATACTGACAATTTAAAAGTATGTTTAATAAAAGTTATTATTTTCAAAAGGTACTCTTTATGAGAGAAGCAAATCCCATTAGAATGTATATTCTGATTTATTGAATATGACTGTATATATACTGAGAAAAATACTTTTGCAACCTCTGAATAGAGCCTCAATTTAAAAAAATCTGAACTATTTCTTCAAGTAATATTCTGAAGAAGTAACAAAGTCTGGGTAATGAAGACTAGAGGGAGGCAAAGTGAAATCCAACCAATTCCCAAGAACGAGCCCATGTTTGAGTTGAGTCTTGAGACAATTTCTTTCTTTCTCTTAAATTCCTTTCTTTTTATTTTTTCTATCTTTCTTTCGAATTTCTTTATTTATTTTTAATTTCTTTCACTCTTTATTTATTTGAATTTATTTGTTTATATCTTTTGAATTTATTTATTGATTTTGAATTTCTTTGCTTCTTTCTTTTGAATTTCTTTCTTTCTGAATTTCTTTCTATCTTTTTTACTCTCTACCTACTACATGCAGGAGAAATATCAACCTTCATTAAAAAAAATACATCAAGAATTTGTCAGTAAAAGTTATAGATCAAGTTTGGATAAACACCACAATAAACTAAAGTTGGGAAATGACAAAATCCATTTGAAAATGACTGAAAGTCGAACATTCTCCATGTGATCACGATGACTTGGTTCTTGTTGACCAGAGCAGCTGATAACGTTGCTTTGGATGGTTCTTAAACACTTTAAACCGAGACAGTGAAGTTCCTGAGATGAGTTGGAAGTGAAAAGACATGCAGATAATTAGAGAAACTACCTCTTTCAGGTGTAGGCTATTTAGGTAAAAGTGTGTAACAAACAGACACACATTCACCCCAAATGAGAGCCGGTCTGAACATGTTTTTGATGTGAACTTTGAACCGGCGAGTGTCCTCTGTGTTCCTGGAGATCTCCTCGGGGATCACCTCATGGACTGTCTGTCTCTATAAATGTGGCCTGCCTTCAACACCTAATGGAGTGTGGTGGTCACAATCTGTAGGTCCCATTTCCGCTGCTGTGTGCGCAACAACTTGTCACCACAGTAATTTACACCGCTAAGCAGGGATCAAGACCTTTACTTACTGAAAGTGTATGCTGAGGTTCCTCTTGTTTACTGTATGACTTAAGTTCATGCACATCCACCTCCCCCTTTCTTACTCTGTGTCTGTGTTGAGTCTAACTGATCTCTGACAGGAAGTGATCCATGTCGTTGCATACTCATCAACAAACAGGACCTGGGTCTGTGGGGAGCCGGAGAAACAGAAGAAGCTGGCGGCTGAGGCAGGCGAGGGGGTCAGAGGTCGATTTGGGAGGAGACTGCTGACTGACGGCCTACACAAGCAGCGTGTCTGCTGTTTGTTTGACCAGAGGCCCGTTCTGTCATCGGACCTCAGCCCGACGGTAAAGAAGAGAGGAGAGGGAAAAAAGACGACATGGAGGTGGATTAAAGGCTGGGAGTTAGGCGGAAGCACCAAAGGCTGAGCAATAAATACAGCTACGGTGAGGGGGGGCTATTATAAAAATAACTTTTCTCAATATGCAGTGGATTGCACAAGTGATCACACATTAACATTGTTTACAACCTTTAATATATTTGATTGCAATTTTTGTGATAGACCAACTGAAGTAGTGTATTGTTGTGAAGTGAAATAAAAAACAACAGTGATGTGAAAAAGCGCCTTCCCCCTTCCTGGTTTCCTGTTTTTGCATTTTTGTCACACTTAAAGGTGGAGTCGCCGATTTTTCCGAATGTTTCCCCAAGTCTCATTTTTTAATAACTGCACATTCACAAGACCGTCTTACCTGCTCTTCTCCTCCTCAGGGGGACCACATGAAATCCACTGTGGTCTTATTTCTTTCTACTAAGGCCTTCCTCTTCTTCTCATAAACTTGAACACGGTTTTAATCTTACAACTCTGCCATTTATTAAGTATAGGGTGAGAACAGCGGAGTTACAATGAACGGCTAACACCAAAGCTAACCGCTAAGCTAACCAGATACATAAACACTAGAAGTGCGCATGCGCAACAACAAGCGGAAACTACCAAGGAACATGTGGGACAACCAATAGTTAAGGTGATACCCCTGGAACTTGAGGGACAGAGGGGGGCGTGGGCGGGACCAATCCTCTGACCAATCCCTGCCATTGGTCAGAGTTTTTACAGACCTGCAGCTCTCTAAGAGATAGAATTTTTTTTAACCAACTTTTTCTGAATGCATTATGTATTTACTACTTTCAGGATGTAAGGACGATTTAATCCAGTATAACAAAAATTGTTTCTGAACAGGATTACCAACTATAGCAACAAAATGAGGACTTTGGAGTGACCTACTCAAAGTCCTGAATTGAATCCTGTTGAAACGCTGTGACATGACCTTAAAAGGCCTCAACCTGGAAAACCCTCCATTGTGGCTGAATTTCAAAAATTCTGCAAAGATTAGTGGGCCAAAATTCCTCCGCTGGAAAAGACTCACTGCAGGTTAATGCTTGATTGCAGTTGTTGCAGCTAAGGACGGCCCAACCAGTTATTAGGTTTAGGGGGCAATTGCTTTGTCACACAGGGCCAGCTTGCTAACTAAATATTTAGTTTGGACCTAAATGTTTAGCTTGGATCTAAATATTTAGCTAATATGCAAATTCACTTGCCAATAAGCGGAAGTGGACTACCAAAACAAAAGCTGGTTCTTGCAAACCTCTGTATAAACTCCTGTCCTGGCGAGACTCTATCCCTCATTAAGTTCAGCTTGTCCAGAACACAGCTGCTGTGAACCCCCGCCATAAAGCACTTCACTTTAATCTTATAAAAGAATAAAAGGTTCTCCTCCTGACCATCAAAGCTCTCAATAACCTACCACCTCCTTACCTCCCTGATCTTCTTTGTCATTACGCACCATCTTTGCACTGCCTCATCCTTTCTTCCTGTTACACCTCCTCCATGCTTGTCCACCACGGGCTCCGGAGTCATCTCCCATACACACACCCCACAAAAGCTGGGAACTCTTTTCCACAAAAAACTGGCTTAAAAAAACCAAAGTGAAACTTTTGGGCCACAATATGTTTGGCACCAAAACAGCAGTGTATTTCGGAAAGAAAAATATGTCAAAGTGCACACAAAAAAACCTAGTTATACTTTCTATCAAAATTAGGAGTGGTTTCATGCCTGATATGCATGCGTAAAACTTATTTATATATTATCTATTATGTCTAGATTTCTTAGTGTAGAGTAATACTAGCCTGTCTTTGCATGGTCCCTGAGCTTGCTCTTGTCTCACCAGCTTGCTGCTGTCATCAGGGTTCCTAAGGTGCAAGATGGCTAAAGCCTGGAAACAGCCAGCTGCTATTTTTAGCCACTCAGGGTTACTTCAGGGAAGAGCTGACAAGGCCTCTCACTGGAACGGATGGGAACTGACCCAATCCTTGGTGTGTATGAAAAATGCTTGTTCTAGCCCAGAAGCTGTCAGTATAAATATATGCATGAGCACCAAATGTGTGTCCTCATCTTTGAAAAATGACACACACAAAAAAGGAAGAAAAAAAGTGTTTTTTTCTTGTATAAAATGTTCTTTCCTCACCTGGTTTGTTGACAGTCATTCAACTATTACACTATTTTATACATTGGTTGGAAATATGTCTGCATATCTATCTATCTATCTATCTATCTATCTCTATCTCTCTCTCTCTCTCTCTCTCTCTCTCTCTCTCTCTATATATATATATATATATATATATATATATATATATATATGTGCAACAAAGAAATAAGTTCCAACAAATCAGGATACAGTAAACAGCTCATAGATGAGAATGTTGCTGCAAACGGGCGTAAATGTGAGTCTTGAAAAGGACTTTTTCTGGATACATGTGGAAAGCTTTAACTGTCTAATGTTGTCGGTTATGCTGGGTGTGCAACATTTGCCACGTGATATGCTTCTCTGTCTCTATAAAAGCAGTGTGCAATATAGCTTATGTGTGGTGTTTCCTCACTATTGGTGAAGTCTGGCTGGAACGATGGGGTGTTTTACGGTTAACACTTTGAATCAAAGTGAAATTTTGCCAAAGTGACAGACAGGTTGCAAATTATACCAGAGAATGTGGAAGACAGACAGGTGTGCTGTTCAATAAGACAATGTCTTATAATCTTGTTTAGATTATGCCTTCCATCATCATTGGTCACAGGGTATCATACCCAGTCCACTAGTTCATATTTGGCTCATGACATGCATGGGTATATTTGTAGCCAGATGTCACTTACTAACTATTCTGATGCAAAACTTTAGGATATTACTACTATACAGAATTTTCCACCAGCTCCTCCTCACTATTAATAAAGATATGTTGCAACAACTCAATCTATTAGGAATCAAAAAAATTTAAATGAGACCAAAAAGAGATTATTACATATTTCCTGACCTCTCTGATCAACTAATCAGAGTAAGCAAGTACGGTAATAAATAGAAAACCAGATTCTCTCTCTAAATATTTATCAACAATCAATCTTTAAACAATGAAACACTTTCTACTATTTCACTATCTAAATACATATATTTTCAGCGTTCTCCTTCTGCTAAAATTCAGGTACCGAGGATGACATATTTTTATATAAACTGAGCCAATTGGGAAAATTATCAATAATATCTCACAGCACTTAACAAGATAAATCAATGGTTATGAACCATCCTCTCTTGTTTATCAGGGCACCTAGGCAAAGGCTGCAAAATAACAATAATAATGGGTCTGAGCTAGAGTAAACAGACATTTATGAACTTTGTAGAAAAATTTATTTCTTTTAGAGCTACAAGGTGTATTCCTTGGCCCTGTGACAGATAAATACTGCTTGACTTTGAATCATCTAGTACACTTATTAGAAAATCTTTGGTTTAAAACTGTTTTAGGTAGACAACGCAACACAGAAGTTATATTATAACACACAGGACCACACAGTCTCGTGGTTTAGACATTGTTTGGCATACCTTACTGTATCCCAGCCTCGCATCCAATCACAGTGTGTCATATATTAGGTAGCCATAGTGTAACATCCTGTATTAAATTGTACCATATCACAATGCATCATTTCATATTGTATTGTACAGTATCATCAAGCTATATCACATTGTTTTATATATAGAATCATGTAGTTTACTGTTTTTATCATGTTGAATTACACTGCACCTAACTTAATTGAAATAAGTCAAATAAAAATGCCCGTAGATATCATCGAAGCCATAAAAGTATTTACTGCAAGGCAAGGCAAGGCAAATTTATTTATAAAGCACAATTCAGTACATAGACAATGCAAAGTGCTTTACATGATTAAAATATAGGAAAATAAAACAGAATAAAAGCAAGTAGGGAAACAAAAAAAAGAACATTAAAAACAGTAAAACAGTTTAACTAGAACAGTCAAAGGCAATTTTAAACAAATGTGTTTTTAATCTTGATTTAAAAGAACTCAGGCTTTCCGCACTTTTACAGTTTTCTGGAAGTTTGTTCCAGATAAGCGGAGCATAGGAACTAAATGCTGCTTCTCCATGTTTCTTCCTCTGCTTTCTCTTTGTCAGTTCTGTTGGAGATCAGCACAATCTAACCTAAAAGACTGTAACAGTGCCAAAAAAGACTGCAAGCTTGACTGCATGTGTGTGTTGATATACTAGAACACACTGGACTGAAACGTTACATTTTTCTAAGTATAATTTACTTCTAAACATCACCAAGGAAGACATCTGCTGTCTAAAAGCCATGGCGCCCCGGGCCAAAGGCTCGCCTCTCGGAGCGTTTTATTTACAGCGCTAGCGTGTGATGGGGGAACGGCGCGCTCCATCCCAATAACAGATTGTCAGTTTGACGCTGACGCCACACGGAGAGAAACAGCAGCCTGAGTTCATCTCACTGAAACGCTGTTTACATCCGGGAGGGTCGCCGGGCCACATCGGAGCACGCAAATACACACGCAGCACACACACAAGTAAACACTCATACAGTCTCTTTTTTTATTTTGCATGGAATAGAGTCGTTTCTCTTTAGAACAAAACAGATTTCAATGCTATTAATTAATCCAGCAAAAACAGCCTAAACATGATCAACCATGTGCTCCATCTTTCTGATTTCTCTTTCTCAGTTAATAGTTTTGAATATTCCAGCGTGCAGTGAGGATTTTAAAAGGTCTCTGCAGCACAATAAATCAAACCCAACCATGTGCTCTATAGATAGACTTGTTTAAACATACAGTCACTACAACATGCCGATGGACACATATACACAACAAGACAACTTCCTTTCACATAATGAATAGTCCCTCCACAATAGCACCAATAATAGTTTCCCATCTCTGTGCTGGTGACAGCGGTGACCTCTCCGTGACCTTTGGTTCCTGGTCACAGGAGCACAAACAACTCTTCTGGATTCATTCACATCAACAAAGCAGTCTGAGGACATCTTTCAAGCTGAAACGGACGACATCTGTCCAGCAGAGACCCAGCAGGACCCGACATACTCGGAAAGCTCAGGAGACAGGTCTCACATCGTTAGACCAGATTAATTAAAAATAACAACCTCATGAAAACTGACAGCGTGGTAATACTGCTTTGGATTTTTTTAAAGCACTTTTCTAGTTTCCACAAACTTGTAGGGATTCTTCGCAAGGAGAATGCATAGCTGAAAGAAAGCAGCAGGAGGTCCGACTTGCAGACTGCTACAAGCCGTGCAGGAGAGACGCCAAGCATGCAGAAGAAGGTGCTGCGGTCAGATGAGGACAAGATGTAACATGTGCGGCCATCCACTGCACCCCTGAATACAGAATTCCACACGCGAAGCATGGTGGTGGCAGCATCATGCTGTGGGGACAGGGAAGCTGCTCAGAACTGATGGGAAGACGGATGTAGCTTAAAAACGGAGACTTGAGCCTGAAGGTGGAAGATGACCTTCCAACAGGACAGCCACCCTACACACGCAGCTACAGCTACAGCTACAGCTACAATGGAATGGTTTGGATCAGAGCACTTTCTTCAACTGCCCAAAAAATGTCTTCACAGCTGCTGTTCTTTCAGTCTGACAAAGTCCAAGCTATTTCGCAAAAAGGAATAGGAACAATTTTCAGCTTCTCATTTACAACTAGTAGAGGCAGTGATGTGGTCTGTGTATCCTGACTACGGCCAGGCAGACTCTTAGTGAAGAGGGAGTGTTCATGCATTAGCTAACCGCATGAAAACCCTAATGTTAGGTATAGCTTAATTGAATTAACATCGCTCTTTTTGTTGAGGGAGGAAAATGTGAATCAGCCGGGGCGTTTACCACCGTTACAGCGCAGGTAGGCACAGCTGAGTTCTGCCTTGGCATCCCGTGTTGTCCTGTGAATTTGTTTTAAGCATAAAATCACTAATGAAACGCTATTAAAATGCACAAACAAAGGATAGCTATTCTATTCCCTATGTGATAGAGTTAAACTAAAAAGCAGGCAAAAGGTCATCCACAGCCCGGCTAAAAAATGGTTTGGTCTTTTATTTGCAGAGAAGAAGGACGACAGGCAAATGGACTGTAATTTGTAATGTAAAAATATCTTTGTATCATTGCTATAACAAAAAGCTTAGAATGTTTTATGTTTTTGTATAAAACGTCTGTTACGGGGAAGTGCTGCGTATTAACATGGATCTGAGCAGTCTATAATTCCATTAGGTATCCATCTACTCAGATCAAGTCTCAAAGAAGGAATCTATAGCTGTTTTCTGGTGTGCCTATAAATACTGTGTCTGCCCCCAGATCCCACCACACCTCACTTCTCAGGGGGAGCTAAATGCAAACGCATGCCATACATTTTATTTATCTATTTGTTTCTATTATTTTATCTTTTTTTGATTAGCTTTATTATTCTGATGTTTTAATAATTGGTCATAGTTTTATTGTTTTTTTGTTTCTGTACTTTATTCGTTTTTATCAGTGTACAGCACTTTGGTCAATAGTGTTGATTTTAAAGTGCTTTATAAATAAAGTTGTATTGTATATGTTGCAGATTTTTATTTGTTTAAAAATTACATAAAGCCTGAATAATTTTCCTTTCACTTTGCAATTATGCACTACTTTCTCATAAATCTGAATAAAATACATAGAAGGCTGGAGTTGTAATGAGTCAAAAAAGTGAAAAGGTTCACTAAGAATTAATACTTTTGCAAGACTGAGTAAAACTGTTGAAATTACGCTGAGATACGGGCATATGGTGATGTAACAGGCCAGCATTAGACCTGGTTCTGCAGGTCTGTGTTGGTGGTAGACGTTTATGATGTCTGCCTGTTGCGCCACAGAGTTTCTGCTAATGAAGAGAAAGACCATTTGATGCTCTGAATCTCTTTCCCAAATGGACACACGTGAATGCTTGTTGTCCAACCCACATCATCGTTTAGAAGCAGCTCCAGGAACGAGCATCAGAATGTGCTCCAGCACAGCGCAAGACCTGAGAAGGATTAGGGATCATTTCATTTATCAGGACTCTTAATTGCAAATATTTACGGCAAGCCTTGAATGACATTACAATTATTGGACAAACGTGTGAAGCTAAATTTAAACAGTCTTCAGGACGCCACATCATCCTGAAACATGCCACTGATCGCTGGTGTTTATGTTCTCACATCCCAACAAGCTGGAGGAGGCCCAGACCGTGTAGCCGCTTTCCTGCCAATCACACAGCTGCACGCCTGCCGACAACGTTCAGCCTCGTCTCTCCTCACCGCGGAAATCTCCACTGACAGAAACAAGGAACCACAGATTTAAGATTAAAGTCAGGCAGATTTGGGTTTGTGTGAAATAATTAGTATATTCAGCTCATCTTGACTCAAAACAAACAGGCTGATCTGAAACCACAAGTGGAAAGCACCTAATCTGTGACCTGAATGTGCCAGAAGATCTCTTCATTGTCGGCTTGGTTTTGTTAGATACCCAAATGTTGTGTAAGTAAGAGCGGGTTTTACCACCTCTGCACAGCAAATTAGGAACTTAATAGTGCATAAAGTGCTTTGCAGCAGGTTTTACACCCCTTGGACTTTTCCATGTTTTGTCACTTTTTACACACAACTTCAAAGTGTTTTATGTGACTAACCCAACACTCCATAATTTTGAAGAGGAAGAGAAATTATACATGTTCGATACGATTTTGAATACTTTACTGTACTGCAGAATCACGTTTCAGAGCATTTACAGCCCAATTTCAGTCAGATTGGAAGGAGAAAAGTCTCTGTGCATCAATTTTCAAGTCTTACCAATCTTGCACCTCTTGTTCTCAATTTGATTTAGGCGTGGGCTTCGACTGGGCCATTCTAACACATGGAGTTTGATCACGATTGTAGCAACAGTTTTTTGTGCAGAGTCACTGACTTGCTGGAAGGTGACCCACTGAGCCAGTCTTTTACTGTAGCCTCAAAAACGTTTTCTTCTACACCTTTTCCTGTATTGCGCTCCAAACATCTCCACATGAACTTTGACCGGTTTAGCAGCAGGATGCTGCCACCACCATGTTTCATTATTAGAGTGGTACTGTTCTGACCAGAGTGATAAATGGTTACATTTTTCTATCAGACATGTTGTATTGCAGGTAGGCAAAAAGGTTTACTTGTGGTCTGATCTGACCAGAGCACCTTCTTCCAGTGCTTGCTCTGCAGGGGTCCATCCTCTTTCCATGTCCAGATGATGGCTTGAGCAGAGCTCTGAGAAGTTTAGGAGATTGCATTGGAACCAAACCCTATTTTAAGATATTTCTCTCTGACCCTCCTGAAACAGAACAGCTGGATTTATACTGAGACTAGATTATACACTCTATTTACTAATTACTTTACTCCTGGAGGCAATTTGCTTCTCTGAAATTTTTAAGGGTATTGGGGTAAAGTGGGTTAAATATAAAGGAAAGACAGATTTTTATGTTGTTGTTTTTTGTTTTTTTTTTAAAAACTATGTTTACGTTTTGTTTCATTTCACAATTATACACTCATCTGTGTGGGTCAATCAAAGTAAAACACAGTTAAGTTTGTATAGGTAATAAAACTGTCATTATGCTATTTGAATAAAAGCCTATCTGTGTAATTTGTGACAGATCAGAGGCTCTTATGAAGCAGCAAAAAACTGCCTCTGAAATCAGAATTTCCAAAATCATTGAAGAAAAAAACCTTAGTGAATCATCTTGATCCCGATGCTGGAGAAACTTCCCTAACCTCAAAATTGAAAGTTGCAACATGGCTGCCCAAAGCATAAAGCTGTTGACTGCTCCACTAATGTATTGTTAAGTCCTTTATAGGCTCATGTCTCCTTACTCATTAAACTAATGTCTAACATTGACGGGACAATGCTGGATGGATGTGCTAAATCCCACTTCATGCATGTTTTTATGTTGCTACTTGTAGCCTTTAGACTTGTTCAGTAAGAGTTGTTTTTTTTATAATTTGCACTTTAATCGTGTTGAGCTTGGACCTGATCTCAGACCAGAGTCTTGACTCTGAGCCAAAGAGATACCAACATTATCTCCATGAGTGGTCTGTTGTTCCATTTTTCTGCTCTTAGTGACTATTTTATCACTATTCAATATTTGTGTTCCTCTTCTGTTAGAAGCTGATGCACATTAGATTACAAATCCCTCCACCGTAAGACGGCGATCGAATAAAAGCAAACATCTGCTGGTGGCTGCCGTAATGTCACAGGATCCATGTATTTACCATTCCTGCAAAGGAGTTTCATAAATGTATCCTGCAGAGCAGCCAGTGCGTGTGAAACTCTGTGTGGGGGGAATTTAATTGCTTCCGTGATCCCAGGAGCTGCAGCACAAACACCCGGGATCCTATCAACGCTGCAGCCTTCCTGCTGCAACCCACCTGCTGGCTGAGTGTCTGCGTGCTCCTCTGGGAGGCTCACTGTTTCCCACATCCTGCGACAGCTGAGCTCTCAGGTGCTCATGCTCGGTCCAGGGAAGCAGGAAGTAGCGCAAAGGTTTTAGTTTTTTTTCCTACGGTGGTCAGTTGGTAAGGAAATGATCTGTGGAAGGGAAAGGTGAAGGGTCTGAGTCAGAAAGGATGATTTAGTTTTGATGTGTGGAATTTCCAGACACAGATAAGTTAGTGGGAGGGGTTCCATGTCTCGCCCAAGGACGCAGCAGCAGGGACGGACTCTGGTTACCTCAGCAGCTGCAGGAGAGGCTCCCTCCTCATCAGGCTGCTGCACAAGTGCAGACAGGAGCCTTGACTTTCTGACTTTCTTTTTCCTTTGAATTCGTTCCACTTGCTGTTTCAGCATGCACTTTAAACTCCTCGTAGTTTTTACACGCATGTAACTTTGGGCCACGCTGACCCGCTCCAGGCAACACATTTCAGGGGAAACCGTTCGCAGATCAAATGTGAAGGAGCGCCGGGACAAGACACAAGAGACACAAAACTCAGGGGCATATTTTTTCCTCACCTTCAATGACAGCTGAAGAAAAGATCTAGTGCCACGTTGCTACATGCATGAACAATTAGGCCTGTGGCTTCAAAACAAACAACAATGAGCAGCCCAAGTCAACTTTATTTCATTATATTTAGCTCCCCATTATTAAAGGACATACAGAGTGTTGCAAATGTATTCACAGCTTTGTTGTATTTTACTGGGATTTATTTGATAGGCCAATACACAGTAGTTCTTGATGGTGACATGGAAGGAATGTCAAAATGTTTTCAAAAATAAGAACCCTAAAGGTGTGGCATGCATCATATTCTCCCCACTTTGCCCTGATAGCAGTAATAGAAATACAGTGTAACCAGCTTCTCTCAGAAGTCACCAAATCACTAAACAGAGTCCATCTGTATGCAATTAGCCCTCAATATGAATGCTGCCGTTCTGTGAGAGCGTCTTTAATAAAGAACAAACATCATGAAGACCAATGAACCAGCAGACAGGTCGGGAAGATCTTTCTGAGCCATTTTCAAGTTATCATCTGAGAAAAGGATCTCTCTAAATGGCCATCCATCTAAACTGACAGAGCAGGCAGGAGTGCATTAATCAGGGAAGCAGCTCTGTGGAAGAAGGTGTGCTGGCAGGAGCAGATGAAAAAGGAAGTTTTCGCTACATAGAGTGGGGATACATTTCTTAAGGAAAAGCCAGGATTGTGTTTGGAGGTAACGGATGATTTATGGAGCCAAATAGAGGGCAACCATGGACAACAGACTGTTCGACACTACTTGGACAAAGGTTTACCCTCCAACAGGACAACAACCCTAAACATATGGTACATCCTAAAAAATTAGAATATTGCATTAGAATATTGCATAAAATCATCTTGTAGGCCAGACATGGGCTTACGAGACGCCTGTAGCCGATGTCTGGTATTTTTCTATGTGGTGGCTTTTGACTCAAGCCTCAATCCACTCCTGTAACAATCCTGTTTATCTTATCCTGTCTGCAGTGATTTTCACACCACTCTGCTTGCTCAGCTCTGCTCTTTTTTTATGTGTACTGTGCAGTGTGACATTAAGAATTGTTGTCTTAATCCCAAAGAGAGCCCAAAAGATTTTACTTTCACAAGTGGAGCCTTACTGCTTTTGCTATAATGAGCCTCTTGATTATTTATGAGAAAAGCTTTATTAGATTTTATAAAGGGACTATTTCATGTTCAATGGACACAAAGATGAGACAAAATGCTAAAAGGGAGAAAAGGTGACAAAAATAGAGAAGAGGAAAAGGAGAGAATAATATAACATCCTTGGAGTCTGCTTCTACACCTGCAGAGAGAGATATAAAAGAACGGCAAAACCAACGGATAAAAGCTGATTCAGTAATGGGCCCAGAGACCCAACAGAGCCACGGGGCCCAGGCCCCGCAAAGTAGCCGCCAGGAGTGAATCAGAACACACCCAAGCACCCAACACCATCCAACCCCGACCTACCCAGTCCATACACCATACACCCCTCCACACTGATCCCAGCCCAGACGATCCAAGAGCCCATCCACCCAGAGATGGGGCCAACATAAACCAAACGGGCCAGCCAACCAGAAACCCACCCCACAAACCCAAAGGCTCTGTCTCCCCCACAGCCTGCCTTCCATACTGAAGCCCTACCCCCATATTCTGAAGGACAGCAGCCCCAGTTCCAGCCCCACCCAACCCCCGGACCCAATGCCTAGACCCCGACTAGGAGTCTAGGCATTGGGTCCGGTTGATAATCGGAGAACAGGGGTGTGACAAAGACTCCAAGCCCCCCACCCAATACACCCCACCAAGAACCCCACTCTTCTTTAAAATATTTGATAAATTATCCATCTTTAAACTACAACGCAATAAATCTTCAGCTTTTCTTTTGTGAAATTATTTTTATTGTATTTATTAGGGTTAAAGGAAGAGCAGCATGATCACTGACCATCATAGGATGTATCAGAGTGTCTGAACAGCAAGCTGATGATTAAAATAGTCCACTCAGCTCTGCTCTGACAATCAGGTCGGAGTAGTTCTTCTTCTTCTTCTTGAATTGTATTGCTGGTTTGCAAAGAACAATTTGGTGCATTACCGCCACCAACCACTAAGGAGTATAGACCAGGACTAACAAGCTCAAAAGGTCTGAGAAGTTACACCTGGGGAGATCACTATATATACCTGCCTCTCCCAGTGTGTAGCTGCCAGATTCTTGAAAACCCTATTGTGAGTAAACCATCCAGCAATTCTTGTTTGACTACCAGTTTATTACCAGTGCCCATTTTTTGTGGATTGTTGTCTTCTTGCCTCACCCTTGTCAGATTCTCTTTTGACCTCAGCTTTTTGGATCCCAGACCTCAGACCTACCTTATGACCAAGCCTGCTGCTCGTTCCTTTCTGGTTACGTCTGCTTATATCAGCCTGTATGTTGTTGTTTTTTTACCCAAGCAAGGACCACACATTCCCTTTGTGCTTCAGCCCCTCTGTCTGCTCACTCAAGCAAAGACTTTTCCCTGCTGCTACCATCAGTTTGTCTAGAGACCTCAGCATGCCCGCGCATGACCCACAATTTCCCCTGCATCTAAAAAGGTTAGTGGCTTTTGTCCGGTACTCTCAAGCCTGCTCTGAGTTGCCACCAACCACTAACCTGTCTCTCTCCGCCTACAGTGATTCCCGAGGACACTCCAGCCTGGTCCTGTGTTGGCTTTTTCTGCACTCTAATAAAAGCTTTTATTTTACTTCTGATGTTCCGTCTAAATTGTCGGGTTCCTAATCTCCTTACTCATTACAACTCCTTGTGAAGCTCCCCAAATTCTTGAATGGATTTTGCTTGACAATCTTCTCAGCTGAGGTTGCTGGTGCACTTTTGCCTACCACACTTCTTCCTTCCACTCAATTTGCTGTTAACATGCTTGGATACAAAACCAGCAATGACCTTTCGTGGCTAAGGAGAAAAGGAACTTGACTGTTGAATTAAATCATTTTGTTTAGAAATAGTTTGTACTTGAATAGCACTTTATTAAGTCAGATGACCCTGAACCACTTTACACTACATTCACCCCGATGATAAACTACATTGTAGCCCCAGCTGCCCTAGGCAGAGAGATAGAAGCGAAGCTGCCATACATCGGCGCCCTCTGACCACCGCCAGAAGGTGAATGCGGGTGAAGTGTTGTGCCCAAAAACACAACTGAGACAGTTTGAGCAGGGGATCAAACCAGCAACCCACCAGTTACAGGATGAACTCCCTAACTCCTGCGCCACTGTCACTCCATGTTGCCCAATGGTCCAAAGTTTTGTTTTCAGGTTAAAGTTAATTCTGCTCTTCATTTAAATATCAAGATTCCAGAGTCTGGAGGAAGAGTGGAGACGCCCAGAATCCACAGTCAGTGATGGTTTGGGGTCCCATGTCATCAGCTGGTCCTGGTCCACTGGGTTTTCTGAAGTCCACAGTCAATGCAGTCATCTACCAAGAACTCTAGAGCATTTCATGATTCCCTCTGCAACAAGGCAGATGACCTGTAGGCAGCTATCAAAGCAATCTGGGCTTCAATACCACCTAAGCAGTGCCACGGGGCATTGACGCAGTAATTCATGCAACAGGAGGCCAACCAAGTATTGCGTGCATACAAATGGATGTACTTTTCAGATCATATGTGCTTAAATCATACTTTTTTATTGGCCTAGTGTGATATTGTTATTTTCTGAGACTTTAAAATTTGGGTTTTGTTTACATCAAAATTACAAGAAATAAAAGTTTTAAATATTTTACTCTGTAATGAATATATATAAAATAACCGTTTTGCCTTCTGGAATGTTGCACTTTTGCACAATATTCAAACTTTTTGAGGCTGCGATGGAATGCTTTACATCAAAATTTTTGTATATGGTTTAGTCAACTGTGGAGGACTTATTCCGCCATATTTCAGAATACATAAAGAAAGAAAGAAATGACTCTATTAAAAAAAATACTGGGTCAAAAATCAGTTATAAATATAAAATTGTGTGCCATTAAATGCAACAAAATAATAAATAGAAGACATTTATTCAATAGTTGATCGAACAAAATAATAAATAGAAGACATTTATTCAATAGTTGATCAATTTATCAGCTACCAGTATATATTTCTATTTCAATATTTAACTGCCGTATTTTATTTCTTTGCTTTATTGCATGTTGTTTATTTACACTACTCACTTTGTCATAAATTTTTCTTGAACTCTTTGTGTATTTATTATGTGATTTTTTTCCTCCACCCTTTTATTCTTTCATATTTATTTAGACCCAGATTAATTTGAAACATGTTTTTTCACCTCAAAAATATTTATATTTTTTTTAATTATTTTACCAAGTTAAATAAAATAAAAAACAAAACTTTTAAGGTGACCTGTTTGCATTGTGTTCTTTGTCATTTTTCAGTGAAACATAAACATGAACATTAAAATGGTTTTAGACAGCATCACCAGAAATGCAGATCCACCTCTGCAATCATGGACGTAAAAACACTGGTTCTTTTATTCTTTTATTTGCCTTCTTCTAAAATGCAGATTCATTATTGACACATCTCACAGAGGAGCGGCAGAGTATAATGTGGCTAAGGACACCATTCACCATCAAACTGCAGCGTCAGAACACGGCAGACACCTTCCAACACTTGTAAGAGCTTAGATGCAGCAAAGGAGAACACTGATGTATGTTTCAGCTCTGTGATCTGATTGCTCTCTCTCTCTCTCTCTCTCTCTCTCTGTCTCTGAGTGTGTGTGTGTGTGGGGGGGGGGGGGATAGAAGCAGATCCTTTACCTCTGCTATGATTAGACTTGCAGAATCATGCCACAGATACATTAGCTGGTTAATCCGGCTCAGGTCAACGAGGTCGCACTCCCAACCTGCTGCCTCATGGGAATGTGTGTGCGCACCACGTTAGCGACTGACCCCAACTGCTCACAGTGGAAATATATGAGCTCCTGTTGTAACAATAGGATACATGCTGCAATATAGAAGATTTTAAAGGATGGACTTTTAATATTAAACTTGCAAATGATAAGTACAGCATATTTCACAGACCTCTCTTCCACACATCTTCAACATATTTCTGAGGACTCACTGTGGCTGCATCATGCTGTGGGATCTTGGTTACAGCAGGAAGGTTGTGGTTTTAGATCCTAGCCTTTATGTGTAGGGTATCCGTTATGTTTTATTTTTATCCAGTTCCTTCAGTCTGCTCCTACAGGGCAAGAACAGCTATTTCCATTTATTTGGCGACTCTAATTTGCCCAGGTATGTCAGATTGTATGTCCTTCTGTGTCTTTTTGCTGCCTGGTGATCAAGGACATCCTGTCCTATGTCTAATTAGCCTCTAATTTGATGGCTGCTGAGACAGACTGAATCTTCCTTTAGATATTTATCATTTCTGATTCGAATAGATCGGTTGTAACATGTATTGTGACTAAAAATTATCTTCTTTAACTTGTTGCCATGGGATCATGTGAGTATTGGAATAAAAATTTAAGCAAAACTTGAATCCCTTCTCTTTTTTTCTTACACCGAACCTGTAAAACATGGAAAAACAGCTAAATTACTGTAAAAGATTTTGGAAAAAATACCACCATCACTGCATAGGTGCATTTGCTGCTTTGAGAAGTGTATTTTAAACATAGTTTAAGATAAATATTTCGCAGGCTGCTTGGAAACTATTTGGCTAACTGTAGAAATGAGCTAATAACAAACAGCTTTTAAAATTGGTAAGATTGGACAGAATGGACAGATGGATGGGCCACACTCCCAACATTGTCCGTACAATCCATAAGAACCGTGCATGCACACACAGACACATCCTAGTTTAAAATACAAAGTGAGGACCGTGCCTTGACTTCCATAGACTTCCATTAATTTTCAAGCTTTTCTATGGCCTATAACCCTGACCCTAAACTGTACCAGTATTTACTTAACCCTAACCTAAAACTAATTGACACCTTAGTGCTAAACCTAACCCCTTGCCCAGAAAAAAGTGAGGACCAAAAAACCAAAAAAACATCCTCACTTTACATCAAAGTCCTCACTTTACTAGGAAAATGAGCAAAAACTGTTCTTGCTCAGCTCCACGTACAAGAACACACATCCACATCCTTGTTTTAAATATTTACTGAGGACCATGCCTTGACTTCCATTCATTTTAATCCTGGCCTAACGCTAAAACTAATTGTCACCTTAGTCCTAAACTTAACCCCTGTCCCCCCACAAAAGCGAGCGCAAAAAAAGTTACTCACTTTATATCTAGTTCATCGTTTTACTAGTAATATGAAGAAAAAATGTTCTCACTCAGCTGCACGTACAAGTATACACACACACACACACACACACACACACTCACAATAAGTGAGATAGAGAGCTGCCAGTGTTCGTAACTCATGTCCAAAGATAATCATATGTCTAACAGGCTAATTAGCTGATTTGCTAGACTGAGTTACAGCATCAAGTTCACCTCAGAGGAAACTTGACCCTACATTAACCTGACAGGCACATGCTGGCTCTCAAGTGAACACAATGCACGCTTAACACAGGCCAGGGCACTGAGGTGCAGAGTATAACACACAGTTTCTATTGGAAATGGCAAGTAACTCCCCCTAATTACCATCCTCCATCCATCCATTGTCTAGGCCCACTTAGCCTTGCAGAGTCGTGGGAGGTGGGGGGTGCTGCCTATCTTCAGTGGTCACTGGGTGACAAGGAGGCTACTCCCTGGACAAGTCACCAGTCCATCGAGTGGCAATACAGAGACGCACAGGACAAGACGACTATCACACACATTCATACCTGAAGGCGATTTAGAGAGACCAAAAAACCAAACAGTCATGCTTGTGTCTGTAGAAGGAAGCCAGAGCAACCAGAGAGAACCCAGACATGCACGGAGAGAGATTGCAAGGCAACGGTGCTAATGTGGAGTCCATGTTAAAAGGAATATCTTTGTATTGTGATTCAATCTAGGCCTCTTGATACACTTTCATCCTGGGTCACCAAGTCTCCATAACAACTGTGAGATGCTATCTACATGCCGATTGATTGCTTGAGACTGAGGCCAAAAGAAACCTCTCCCATCCAACATCAAGGACATGAACGGGCATGTGCACAGACATTTTTGGGAGAAGGTACTCAAACCAGAAAAGTGCAGTCATCACTAAATGTATCAGTGGGACACACAGCAGGATTTATTTAGGATTTCATAGCCACTTCTTTCCGGGCGTTATGCTGCAAAATTTGTAAATGATATAAGGCAAAGCTGTTCTGTGCATGCTTAATAATCAAGAGTGGCTTATTGAAATTTGACAATACAGAAAACATTAATTTACTGTTTTTTGCAGTGAGCTGAAGCATTACACTGATGATATACCATGACACATAAGATGTACTCCACCAGACTGGCATGTCATGAAGCTCTACTTAAAACCTACTTTTCATTTCTAGTCAGAAACCTACTTTGAACAGTTTATGTTAACAATGGGGCTATTACTATGTCATTAAAATCAAATAGACAGCTAAGTAACCTCTTCATATTGCTTCTCTATATCAGACATAGAGCCTTAAATTTGGTCATCTATATCTATTAGTTTGTAATATTAACTACGCAGCAAAATTGCTCAACTGTTGAATTAGAAACGCTTTCATGAAAAGAACTCTGTGACTGATGGTGACTTCCTACACAGAACAGAGTTTGGGCCAGGAGGCTGTAACTGTAAAATTGTTGTTTCTATTTTCTACACTTCATATTGAGACCTACTTCACACTCAGAATTTGCACCTTAGAAAGCAAGATTTTCATAATTTAAATAGGATTGTGAACTCTCTTTTAACCCATGATAAACATAGACACCAAAATTCAGATCTTCACATCAATAAATTATAATATTTTTGTACAATAAAGCACAAAATCCAAATCACATATAACCCAACATGACTTAATGTATAGGTTTAATTTACATTCTGAAATAACGTTGAAAAACCGTTCATTCTGTCTTCTGCCTTCTCTGGTTTCTGTGTTCATCTTTCATGCCTTCTCATCACAATGCACCTCAGACTCATGAGCCTAAGTCATTGGATGGAGATTTACATGATGTGTCAGAGAAACACATGAAGTGGGAGGTTTTCAGGGATACGGTCCTATTAATGTCTCTGAGGAAGTGAAAGTGAAAGCTCACAGCAGGAAGTTTCCCTGAGGAACAGCAATAAACATCCTCTGCTCCTCCACCCTGCTGTCCTGTTGGAGAATTTAAAAGATGACAAACTCCCAAGCAGCAGAGGTGCAGGAGTGGGGGGGCTTGACAACCCTTTCTCACTGTGACTCTGTATCCAGGGGGCCTTGGTGGTTGAGATGATCGATAGCCAGTGTCCGTCCGGCCGGGAGCGGGTCTGTCCCGTCGAAGGGCGCAGCCCGGGGAGGCCCGTGTTTAGGCTGGTCCAGGAAACAGACCCCTTCCTCCAACTAAACAGCGAATCGCTGCTGGGAATTGGGTCCTTCACCATGAGAGAGGTCACCAGCAGGTCAACACAGACCCTGCAGGGCCGGCCTGAGGCTGGATGGGGCCCGAAGCAGCATTTTATCCTGCTGACACGGCCACCCCCACCACCCACGACAGCGCCACCCTGGTTAAATGTTTCACACATTGTGCAATCAGGACAACATTTGGAGTTATCAATAAATGCCTTAAATCAAGTGTGCAACAGTGACATGAATGATTATTCAAAAAAACAGCACCTGTCATGAAGGGTTTTAGACATGAAAAAGTGTGACTACACTGTGCAGATTGGCTTCTTTCTCTGATTTACTTATTTGCTGTTGTTGTCACCCCCCCCCCCCCCCCCCCCCCCCCCCCACCTGGTAGGAGGGGCCAAGTTAAAGTGGCTGGGCTGATTTTCACATATGGGAAAGTGCCAATCACCAGCGGAGATGTGTTTACAGCCATTTAAAGTGTGCATGAAATGAACCCAGCTCAGAAATAAGCAATAAATCATGACTTTATCAACTTCACTACCAAACAAGAAAAGCACACATATTTATTCACACACACCATGCTCTTTTTAATTCTTCCATATCTTAAATTAATAGATTCATACAAATAAATCACATTTTGAGTGAATTCAAAAGTCACTTCATTCTTGAAAAACACTGAATATAAACAACAACAAAACCAGGTCAGGGATGTTTAATGTGATAAAATCATTTAAGGGATGTTGTGGGGCCCCTGCAGCCCCGGGGCTCCGGGCAGCACCTTGGTTCACACATGCACCTTTAATGTTCTTCTAAACCTGCACTTAAAAGCAGTTCCACTTGAACTGATTATAATGAACCATTTCCAAACATTTTCACCACGAGGGAGCTTAAACCTGACTTTAAAATCTTCAGAAAGCTTTCCTCCAGCGTGTGGTTAAAAGCACAACAGCGCTGTGAAATGATGCACCCACAGCTGAGTGTTTTTTTATGTGCAGCCGCTCCGTAAGAGATCCTTGTGGGCTGAGAAGCTGCAGAGAATCTTCCTGCCTTCACGTCGGGTTCATTCATCAGGGCTGACAGAGGTCGTGTGAGTGGGAACTTTCCCTGCATCTTCTGAACAAGTGAGCTCCTGCAGGACAGCAGGGGAGTTTGGACAGGCCCGTTTCAGACCCTGATCCCCATTTCTTACCATGTTCTGTTTGTTTTCGCTTGAAGATGTACAGACAAAATGTTTCGGATCAGACAACAGTGAGGCTAAGTCAAATTAAAGGGGATGATTAGCCTTTAGAATTGTTCTTCAAAGAGAAAACATATTTTGTTAGAAAGGCAAGAAAAAGTAGTTTATTTTATTCTGTAATCCCTGGGATTATAAGGATGACAGTTATAATCATCCCAAAAAATGTTAAGATATTAAAAAAAAAAGATTGCGTAACCAGTGGGATTTCTGCAGCATAAACGTGTGCATCTGAAAGATATTTTAGACAATTTCTTTGTGTCTTCCATTTCTAAGTTTAATTCAGTGCTCCACAATGTTGAGTTTAAGGACCGTATTACATAAACTATAAAGGAAAAAAGTTTTCTTTAACATTTTGACGGGAAAGCATGTTAAGAAAGAAAGTTAAAAATGAAACATGTTACTCTGTAAAAATGGCTTTTGGATACTATTAAACATTAGTATTAAAATGTGTTATCTAGCATATTAGTACAATGTAATACTTAAAAAGGTATAAATCCAACATTAGCTACTCTACTTTTGTTGCAAATGCACCATAAACATTACATCAGAATTTAACTGGGATTCTGGGAATGTTGGTTTTGTTCTCACAGAACAGTGAGGCTGTTCTGATCATTTGGGTCATATTGTTGATGAATATAGACATCCGGTTTGTAGCTGAGAAAATGTCTACGTTGGAGTAAAGACTGAAGTTTGGATCCGGCTGTAACTAACTTAGCCACGGCGCTAATGCTAAAGATAAACTTGCTAACAGTTGAGCTTCTCCTCCTGGAGACGGTTGAGCGACACGTCTCAGCTGTGGATGTCAGAGGGAAGGTCCATTTGCCTCCTTCAAGGTTTGTCCCTATTTTAGCATGATTGATACCTTGATCCCAACCAATGTTTGATTTGTTTTTCTTTTCTCATGTGGAGGACAAACCAGATGACTAAATTATTAGTTAGTCACCATGATCCCACTACGAAGGAGGTCCTAGCAGAGTTTTCTGGTCTGATAGAGGGGATCCTCTGTGCTCTGGTGTCTGCGGCTATGAAGCCTGTCCTTAATAATCAGCTGTATTAGGATTGACTGGCATAAGCATGTACAGCTTCAATGCACATTTTTAAAAGAAGAACCAGATGCAGCTGGGACAGGGGTAAAGGTGATAGACTCTAAATGCTGTATATTACAATCACAACAAGGTGTTTGAGTCTGGGAAATCTGGCTGACATTCGTCTCTCCAATCCAGGGATTTTAGCAAAAGTTTGTTTTATAAGTTTGATTTTTTTTTTCACTCTGTTCATCTACAGCTATTTTTGTCTCTTTCATTTGCATATGTGTTTCTTTTGATGTAGATAACTTTAGACCATAAACTGCATCCAAAAAACTGACCTATTGGTTGGCACCTTGTTGTGGAGCATAACATTGTCAGCACAGTGTTTGATTAGCAATGTAAAGTATTATAAAAAAAAAATTAAAAAAAAAAAAAATAAAAAAAAAAAACATTTATCAATTCGTAGTAATTAAAGACAAAAATGAGAGTTGGTGACTGGAATAGAAAAGAATGAATGGTTTGACCAGTTGCATATGAATTTTATAATAAGAAATTAATGAAAATTAAATTAAAGGCGTAAAAAAAATTGTTGTGTTTTGAAAAAAAAACATTTATTGTCTCACATTTCCAATGCATCGCTTAGGTCCAAATTAGCAGCACCTTGGTACTCTCCCCATAAATGTACAATCAGGACCAAAACACACCTCATATTCATGAGACAACCATGGAAGGTATGAACTACTAACAGATAGTAGCCTATTAATTGATATGACATGTGAAAATTATTTTCTATATGGATTTCATTTTTCATGACAAAAGCAAAAAGTGTTTGAATTATACCTGGTCTACCCTGCATGCTTGTGTTAAGGTTTACACTTTCATCTGTTTATGACAATCCAAACTGACACACCGGCTATTGACTGTCCTAAAGCTTATTGAAATACAACCTAAAAATGACCGCCTAACTAATCTATTCGCAAGATTTGATCGATTGATTTGTTGAGAATTTCTCAAAACCCTGGAAGAATTGAAGGAAATTAGTAGAGGAAGTAAAAATTGGCGCAAATTTCAATGTAACATTTAATTTCTAATCAGAAATATGTATTACAAAACTGCAACATAATTTAATGCAGTTTTGTAATACACGTTTTTATTCCAACATAGTGGGCTGTATTCCTGAATCCAGACTTGTGCTTTACAAAGTTGTGTCTTGCTTTTCTTTTTCTAGCTTTGACGGATGGAAATGCTGGAGTGTCCATGTCTAAAAGCAAGCCGTCTGCTTCTGGACTGCGGGCTGCAGGGAAGAATCCTGACAGCCGGCCAGGGACGCAGAGTCCCGGGTCGGCCTGACAGAACTCAGCCGGCTGTGACTGATGGGAGGGCGGCTCGGCAGGTTGAGAAGCACCTCGCTGGCCCCTGTTTAACAGACAGAGAGCAGATAGAGGAGACGCACCGGGAGAAAAGGCCTGAATGGTGACATCTTTATCCTCTGTGGGAGAACCCACGATGCGGTGTGGAAGGTTTTAACGGACCCGGTCCCTGCAGATCACCGTCTCTCCGTGGCTCATTTCTACTCATTAGATCAAGCAGCCGCTCTGGAAATTTCTACTTAAGCAACAACACGGTCATAAATCAGAGCCCCGCAACAAGATGTTTCCTCCCGCAGTAAAACAATGGAAGTGGGGGATTAGGGGCCGATGATGGTCCCTCCGCATGCAGGCATGGGCGCCCTAATATGAGAAACAAAATAACAAAACACACATCCATCACGGCCTCCTGTTCTCCGGCGCGTTTATATACAAACCTCCCGGCCCCTAATGCGTGCGCCTTGGAGATCCTTGGCTTTATTTGCATGCTCCAGAAGGAGAAACAGGAGGAGGAGGAGGTTTGGGGGGGGGGGGGGGGGGGGGGGATTCGCTCTGCTTTAATTTCCCACATAAATCCAGAATTCCTCTGGCGGTAAAAGTCGGCCGTTTGTCAGCGGAGTCTGGCGTGGCGGCTGACAGAAAACGAGAAACAGAAGTCCCATTAGGTAAACCATCCAGCTCCGCAGTTTATACACAGCAGGCCGGGAGGCTTGATAAACACAGCCGGGCCGGCTGAGTCACGCCGCGGATCTGGTCGGGTGGGAGGGAGGCAGAGGGCTGAAGCTCCGCAGGGTTTCCAGCCTGGTCGGCAGAAAGGAGAACCCACGTTCAGCAAATGCGCATGATCCATCAGGGCGCGAACAGGTTCTTACAGAACATCCTGTCCAAAGCGCCGCTCCCGAATCTGGGTTTACACTGGTTTAAAATAAAACTGTTAGGCTTTATCCAATGAAACAAGTGCAAAATAAGTTGCACACATTTTATTTTCTGAAGATTGAATTAATATTTCACAGCACAAATTATGAAAATTCAACAGGTAAAACACACAAATACATTTTGTACTATCTCACCAATTCCTGCAAATACTTGCTTGATTACACTATTTAAATTCTAAGTGTTTTTTTTTTTGTTTTTTTGTTTTTTGTCAATCATTTTTGCTAAAATCAATTTAATTTTTAAGTTAAAATACGTTCTAACTGTTCTGTTTTTGTGAGCTGAAATGTTGGACACAGCAAGCAATATTTGTCAGTTTACATTTGAATGAAGATTGTATCTGACCAACAGCTCCTAAACACCAGGACGAAATTTAAATTGTCCCCATCAATAAGCCTTTTGATTTCAGTCAGCAAATGCAATTTTCCTTAATAGTAAATTTCCAAAAATATTAGCTACTTGATTTTTGTACCAAATCTTGCATAAACATTTGGATATAAAATGCAGATCAGCTGCTCTTCTCTTTCAGCATGCTGTCCTGCAGAGAGTACTCAGTAAATTTGTCGGAGTAAAATTTACTCTGGGACCAAATCAGACACATTTCCTGGCTGGTGTCTTTGTAAGGGTTGTGTTATGAATAAAGGCTTCGACTTCCTAAAGAAGGTTTCTGTTTTGGGGCTACAGCTTGAACTCTCTCCGGTCAAACCTGCTGGAAAGCTGAGCTGGTGGACCCGGAGGCAGTTGTTGCCAGCAAACAGCGCAACTATCTGTTTCTGTCAGGGAAATGGTCTGTTAGAAGGGATTTCAATTTATTTTGTTACATTACACTTTAATCCGTAGGATCACAGCAGAAGAGCAAAATGATCTGAAAGAGCGAGTTTGAATGTAACTAATTTAGATGTCCGAAGAGTTAGAATTGGTTGGAAATTAACACATTCGTTTCAGCGTCTTTTGTTCAACGTGCATAAAATCTGATCAGAAATATCCACTCGAATGTGGCCAGTTGTTACGCTGATTTTGTTGTTTTTGATTCTAGCAGCCTGTTTCACCTGTGCGGCAGGTATAAGCTCAGCTCCATGACAGCTGGTAGAAGAAAACAGCCTCGCAGCGCGTGGCTGCAGAGGATCCCCTCCATCACCGCTGCCACATCTGCCCGATCCTCCTTGCCTCAAGAAGGTGGGTTAATGATTTGGCGATCTTTGCTGATTTAGTAACATTTTTAATTGGATAGCATAAACCGTCTCCCTGGAAACCACTAATGCGCGCGGTTCTCTGGAAAGACTGGTCAAGAAGTTATTACTGGCGCTGCTACAGTCTGATAATACTTGAGGACTTTTACTACAGTGATATGTTTACTTATTTATTCATAGAACAACCTGCGCGAATATATAGACGTCACGGAAGACCGCGCGCATCTGCACGCGCGAAGAACACGCGCCCTGTAGGCACGCGCACAGACGAGCTTTTAGTTGATAGTTTTAGGTAAGAGCCGGCGGAGGCAGTGTACAGACTGATGCGCTCTAGAACTGGGCCCGAATCGGCTGAGAGCGAGCCAGCCTGCTGATTGGAGCGGAATGAGGAAGGCAGCTGGTGGTTGTTGTAAGAATGAGATCTGCACTCCGGAATGCACAATTTTACCGACAGTTTGAACAAATTATGTCGTTTTCATCGCAAATCCAATAACACTTAAAGTTCTGATTGTGGTCATCTTTTGGTCCAAGGAACGAACGGCAGTTCTAGCCTGCATCATTGTAGATCACCCATGCCTGCAAAAATGGAGTCAAGAACTGTGAGCTGATAATAGCTATGAAGTCAAAACATAACAAGGTGCTTTTCTAGTTTATTTCCCTTTGTTGAATAGAGACAACGATCTGAATCTGCTGGAGATAGCAGTTTGAAATAAACAATGGGCAGAAGTACTCTACTTTATCTCACTTAATCTCACATGTAATTCAAACCATTTGCAAAAAATAAAATAAAATAAAAACAAAGCAGAAAAATTTAAACATCTATTCTGCAAATGTAAAAATTACTTCCCAGCAGTAGCCAAGTCAATAAAAAATAAAAACAACTATCAATGTATGATATTAGGTTTTTCTTTTAGGTTATATTAGGTTTATTACAGTAGGTTTACACTTATTTATGTGAACGACAACAAATCAATTCAAATTAATTCAACAACAATGCGACAGAAGCTGAAGCTGATCAACTTTAACACCAGAAAATCGGTGCATTACAAAATAAATAAACAGATAATTAAATAAAAAACGATTAATAAATTAAGAAGGAACATTTTCATAAACAAAGCAATCTGAAGTAGGCGAGTAAAATGCGTATTAATTGCAGAGAACAGAATATTTCTGTCCAGTAACACCTGTGATATTTCATGTTGAACTGGCAGCACCCTGTTGTCAGGAATGGCTGGCTGTGGTTATTTATGGCCTTTAGCTGGACACAGAATGGAGCCCCAGCAGCAGGGCCTGCAGGACCTGGGCCTGCTGCTGGGGCTGTGGATTCCTCTGCCTCCTGTTAAACATGCTCCACTTGATTCCTATAAAATATGTCGGGTCATGACTCCTGCCGGTGGATAATATTTATTAGACTTGTATGAACATATTTACCTAAATCAGACTTGAAGAAAACAGTTTTGAAAACTGTCACAAAACTGCCCTTTGGGGTGGGGTACGAATTATCACATGGTTGGCCGAGAGACCCATTTCCTACAGAAAAAACATAACTACTAATATACAAAATTACCTAAATAGGGCGTAATATGAAAACTTAAAATATATATATTTAATTTAGTAATTTCCCCATTGCGGGACAATAAAGGATTTTTTATCCTTAAAATGATACATGAGACATGCTTACTTTATAAACGATCTCCATAATTTATGGAAATACTAAACTGCAAATGAAATTCAACACTGTGGTTATAGCTGGACATGAAATGGTTTGATTTACAGGTCTGAAATGGAAATAAGGAAACATTGGAAACAAAAAGGAGGGCGGGTCGGTGGTGGGGGATTGATTAAATTAGTATCATTAAAGGCGATCCCACAAAAAGAAAAGGTTGACTACATTTACGAGTCAGGTCTCTTTATAGATCACGTCTGTCCACACACAGCAGTCTGTTTAACAAGGAGAAATGATGGAACAGCAGAAGTTGTACATCATGCCTCGTGCCTTTCTCTTCTTTTTGTGTTTTCATTTTTAATCTTTAACCCAGCTCTTACACTCATATTGTTCCTGTGAACGTGTTCCTGTCCCGCCCGCGTCATCTTTCTCCCGTCACTGTCACCCTCTGAAGAATCAGGGGGAAAACTCCAAATGCATAAAAGCCCACTGTCTCTCTCTCACACACACACACACACACACACACACACACACACACACACACACACACACACACACACACACGTCCAAAAAGAACACATTAAAGGGAGCCGGCTGAGATTATCTTCTCCTCTCTTCTCTCTCCAGCCAACCATCCAGAGCCGCCTGGCGCCTCCGCTGGCCTGCAAATGACAGCAGACAAGAAGGTGTAGCGTTTCCTATTGTCACCTCTACCATCCATTACACACACACACACACACACACACACACACACACGCACACACACTGCTGAAGAAAGGAAACTGGTTTAAAGTGTTTGTCTAACCTCTGGTTTATTGAGGAAAATGTAGGACTTTTTCCCCCCTTGGAGAATACATACATATAGTTCATAACAGCATACAGCAGATGTTACAGTCAACACAAAACAAAAACAGGTGAGACAGAATGAATCATTACCTGATTGGATGATAAAGGAACCGTCAGACCTTAAGGAATGTCCCCTGTTACGCTCATGAATGAAAAGGTGGGTCATGCATTCATGTGAAGAGCATCAGCTGCTCATCCTGATAGATTTTTTTTACCACGCTTTTATACAGAGTAAAAAAAAAAAAACCTGAAAAGTTCTGTTAACTTTAGCTCGCCTGTTTCAGAGCCTGCTATCTATTTGTTGGAACGTGAGAGTCCAGTTAGAGGCCCTTTTATGAAATATCTTCCTGTCTGTCAGAGCTACATGTGGATCGTCTGCTTTCCTCTTGCTGCACACCTGCACTCTTTTCTGTGCAGCCCCACATGCAACAAAGACTTCCCAATGTAACTTCCACATCTACATACACAGAACTAGAGGCTGAGCAACTCTTTTTTTTTTCCCCTGCAACCTCGCAGGCTTTTTAGCATATTGCATTTCACTGCCACTGCTTTACTCAGACTTGGAGGAGGTTCTGCATTTCATTGCATTTCCCCTCTGTCTTTTATAATGTTGCACATAGTAGGTCTTGGGTTCAAATCCCAACCTTGGGTCTTTCTGCGTGGAGTTTGCATGTTCCCCCCCTTGCATGTACTGGTTCCCTTCTTCCCGCAGTCCAAAAACATGGCTGTTAGGTTGCCACTGTTAGGGCAGGTTACTCCAAATTGCTCTTATGTGTGTATGTGTGTGCATGGTTGTTTGTCCTGTGGTGGACTGGCGGTCTGTCAAGACAATGATTAGATGGTTTAGTAGTGATTTATCTGCTTTTGCATTTTTTTTCAAACAGGAGTTTTGAGTATTTTCCTGAATCAGAATATGTCTGACCATACTAGCCTGCCCCAGGGAGTCCCTCAGGGCTCTGTTTTTCAGCCACTTGTGTTTCTGCTTTTCAGATGTTGTCACACTGAGTGCATTGTATTTCATTGGGATTTTTGTGCATATGTGTGTAGTTTAAGGTTAATAATAAATGGCATAAAATATTTGTGAATTGAAAAAAAAAATTAATTAGCTCCCAAGAACCAACTTTTTCCGTATTTATAGCTGTAAGATATTTGGCAAGTCTCCACCAGGTTTGCGCATTAAAAATATGACCTATTCTTGCCTCTGAAGTATTTTCAGCTCAGTCAGATTTAATGGGCATCTGTGAACCTCAATTTTCATGTCTTGCCATAGATTCTCAGTTGAGTTTAGGTCAGGACTTTGACTGGGCCACTTTAACAGGGCATGTGTTGAGATAAAGCATTCCCTCGCAGCTCTGCATGGTTGCATTTTTAAGACTGTTGTGCTTCCAGAAGGCGTACCTCCACTAAAGCCTCAAGTCTTAAGATGACATGTATTTAGTTTCATCTTATCACCTTCCATCAACCAAACAGCTTTCATGACCCTGCTGAAGAAAAACATCCCCAAAGCATGAACCTGTAGCACCATGTTTCCCAGCAGGCACAGAGTGTCCAGACATCAGTTAGTTGCTTTTTCACACACCACATTTTGGATGTAAGTAAAAAAAAGTTTGATTTTCATCTCATCTGTCCAGAGCGCCTTCTTCTACATGTCCTGTGTCAAACCTTAAATGGGATTTCTTCCAGCTTTCTTTCAACAATGGTTTTCCTCTTGTCAATCTTCTATAGGTTTTCCATTTAGACTCCGCTTTCTGGTCAAGTCTGTGTTTCAAATATCAAGGCCAACATTCAAAAATCTGCTTCAAAATAATCTTTTCAACTTCAAAAGTATCTCAAAACTGAGGAGGCTTGTTCCCACACAGGAATCAGAGACGTCCATCTGTGCTTTTTTTTTTCTGTAGTTTAGATAATGTTCTACTTGTCTCAACAAAGGTTTTCAGCATCATCTGGAGAGGTGTGTTTTATCTCTTCACTGGTTACAGCTTGTTTTCACAATTCCTTTTCAAATCATGGTAGGCACACTCAGAGCTTTGCGTGGTCAAGCTTGCGGGTATGTTTCTGATTTGTCCAACCTTTGCACTTTTAAGACTTTTTGGTACTTTCCCCTTTTACTGTTAGGCAGAAGTCTTTTTAAACCCTGAAGACATTGCTTGTTTTACGCAGTCACACATCAACCATGGCAGAAGCTGTCCTTGTTTTATGTGATGGCGATATTTGGATGGCTTGACTCTTTAGCCACTTCCCATCATCCAGCATCTCTATGGTATGTTCTCCTACTGACACGGTTATTATTGGAGCTGAAGACAGCTGTCTGTCATAACAAGTAGACAGGAGAGGCTGAAAGGCTCCCCAAAGCTGCAGGACTTGGAGAAACAAAGATAAAATCAGCACCTGCCTCTGTGCTGGACCTTCAGCTTTCCATCACATACTGGTTATTTGTTTCCAGTCAACAAAGGTTTTCCATTTAATTTGCAGAACTGTTACAATGTCGAGTGTTTATTAGTGACTTTTCAGACTTGAATGTGCTGTTAATGTGGGTTCCTCCAGCTCAGTATAATATCATCACATTAAAACATTTTTGAAAAGGTTTTCTTTAGAAGAGGATGCACCCTTTAAATTGAAGCCTTTTTTTAAGATCCTGGTTTCTATACTGCCCACATTTATTTGGTTAACTTTCACTGACCTGACCTGTAAAACAAAAGAACTCACTTAGATGAAAGCTGTGTGACAACCTTTAAGTATGCACACAGACAAAAGAAATTCAAGAGCAGACAAGAGACATTTATACGCATTTTGAAGTATTACATTAGAAAAGGTTGCTGAAAACAGCAAAATTTTAAAAAACAAGTTAAAAAGTTTTTACATGCGCTTGAGTTGTTGTGGGTTTTTTTTTTTTTTTGGCCTTTTTTGAGAAAGAGTTAATGTGCAAAATGGGAGATGGAAACACAAGTTCTGATGTAGCGTATTTCTGCCCTACCCCACATGATCAGTATACTGATAAACCTTCCTGGATATAAAACACAGCATTGGACTTCTTTCTCTACGTCTCCAGACAGTGTGTAACTTCGCCAGCACTAGTTGACGTGACGGAACAATTACAACTTGCATATTCCTGAAAACCTCTCCCCATTTTTCTCAGATATGTGGTCCATGCTAGTTTGCAACCTCTTCTTCCTGTTCATTACAGCTATGCATAACACCAATTTCTGGCGACATTACGCTTTGCATAGCATAGCCTGATTAATTCACTCCAAACCAGTGGATGGAAATATGCTTAAATGTTCCTTCGTTTTTTAGGTTTTTTTCTTTTTGGTGAAATTTAAAAAAATTTACTCAAAATTTGCATGGCAGCAACAAAGTCATTTCTAAGTCTTTGAAAAGCCAAAGAACCACAGTGAGAACCTTTATCCACACATGGATAAAGCACAAAACAGGGGGGAACCTTCCCAGGAGTGGCTCTTCATGGAGGAGGTCTAAGGCCAAAACCACTGCTGACCAAAAAACCAAACCAATGGCCCATCTCACCTTTCAAAAAGAAGTGTGTCATCTGGCATAAAACTAACCCAGCATTTATAATAACACCAACAGTAGAACATGGTGGAGCTAGTGTGATGATCTGGGGTTACTTTGATGCTTCAGGAGCTGGAAGAATTGCCATCACTGATGGAACTATGGAAAAAAACTTTGCACCACAGTAAAAAATCCTGAAGACTTTTTCACCATCAGTTGTGGCCTTAAAGGAGTCTAGTCGCGTTACTTTGGCTAATTCTATTCTGTTTTTGTGTTTTACACTTTGTTTTTGCTCTATTTGTTAGTAACCAAATTGCTTTTGTGTACGTTTACCATTGCATGACCACATGACCACATGCATGCAATGAGTAAACAATGGGGGACAATGGAGCCGAGCGAGTCAGCATCATCCAACAGAGGTTTGAAAAGAAAGAGGTAAAGTAACCCTAACCCTTACCTTTAGGCTTCAGAACACTTGAGATGATCTAAAACACTTCAACAAGTCCAGCTGCATGTAAATGGTCAAAATGTGGGTTTTGGAGCCACATAGTAAAGTTCTGGACTTAAACCCGGATGTAAAGACTCCTTGCTAGTTGTCGCAATAGCCTGATGGCAGTTGTTGCCTCCAAGGGTGTCTCATCCAGTATAGGGTTATGGGGCAAATACTTTTTCACTAAAGGTCAAGTTTATTTGGATAGATTTTTTTCATTCATTATTAAATGATTTGAAAACAGTTTTTTTTTTCATTTACTCCCGCTAGATTTGTTTCATATTAAAATGTGTTTGGTGAAAACAAGAAAAGAAAAGATAAGCAAAACCAAAAGAAATCTATAATGCGGCAAATACGTTTTTTTATGGCGTTGTATATATTTTATGTTTGGAATGATCACTCATCTGACAGTCAGAAAACAGCACTCAGGCTGGCGTCTTAGGATTTAATGCTTATTTAAAATGACTAAAGGCGACTGTGTGCCAGTCTAAACACTATCCAGCCCTTTTCTTTTTTTGAACAAGGATGAGTTGATGATGAGGCGTACTGAGTTGGACAGAGTCGCCGAGGAGTCTATGCAGAGACATCCACACATATATCAGGCTGTTTCCAGCTCCCTGGAAAGAGCTGTACATCGGGATATTTACAACCTGCAGGGCTCCACACACTGAGACAGAGGCAGCCGAGGTCTGCAACGGCCCATAGACATCCGTTTTCAGGCTCATATCTCCATTTTCTCTCTTTGAGGTGGGAACATGTGCACAAATGAGGAATATATTAATACACATTTCATTTCAGATTTCAAATTATACTTGGCTCCTTGTCAGAACTCCTTAAATCTACATGTCAACAACTAATTTTCTATTATTTTTCCTATAACACTTTTTCTTCGGAGTTTTATTGCAGATGTCAGATCTGCACTAAAATCTCAAAGTGTTTTAGACTTCTTTATAAACACCATTTTAACATTTTTATGAGCTGAACCAATAAATGACAAGACACCTACTGTGCCTTGAAAATCTCTTCCTACATCTGCTGCATTTCCACATTTTTTCATGTTACATCGGAAAAACTTTAATGGATTTTCTTGGAGGGATTTATGTGATAGACAGACACAAAACAGCGTAATAAAAACTTTTATAAATTGTGCAGTGAGTTTGAATTCAGGCCATATATTGAGTGAATACTTTGTTGAACCACCAGCAAATCTGCCCAAAGTTTCTCCGGGTAAGTCTGTACTGCCTTTGCAAAATGGGGGCTGAAGTTTCTGCCTTGGTCAAATTTCAGTTTTTATTTTTAAGTCTTGCCAGAGATTGAATTTAGGTCTGAACTGTGACACACAAATACGTTTTTGTAGAAGTTATTCCATTGTATCTCTGGCTGTATATTTAGAGTTGTTGTCCTCTAACAGGCTCTCCTGTAAATCGCTCCATCCGTTTTACCATCAGCTCTTACCAGCTTCCTTATCCCTGCTGAAGAAAAATATTCTTCCCAACATAAAGCTGCCATGTCCATGTTTTACTGTAAAAGAGACATCTTATACAATAACAGCTTTCTCTTTCATATAGTGCTGTAAAATAAACTATATTTTCCCACTTAATAACTTAAATATTTAGGATAATCAAACAAATGTAAATACTGGACATAAATAACCTCAGTAAATACAAAATGCAGTTTGTAACAATGTTTTCATGTACCGAGTGAAAAAACAACAACAACCAAACCCCCCTAACCCCATGTGAAAAAGCAATTGCCCCCTACATCTAACTGCTAGCTATCCCACCCTTGGCAGCAACAGGATCTTTGTCCTTCTGCTCAACGCAGAGGTCCTTGAGTTTAAGGTCACAAAGTGGCCAAACATTCACCTTCAGGGTTTTCAAACCAGGAAGCAGAGTTCATGCGTCCATCATTTGCAACCTGTCTTGAAGCGGCAAAGCGAGCCCAGGCAATGACACTACCACCACTATGTTTGACTGCAGATAAGCATACAGGAGCCTAACAAGCCCCTCTGTGGGGGCAGTAGCAATCATGCTACTATGTTGTAGGTGGACTGTGTTTAGTAATGAATTGATTTATAAAGGCCTTTAGTAGCATTGGATGATAAAATAATTCATCTTTCTTCATCTCCTACACAGTTATGAACCATATATCCATCTTGCCTATAAAAAAAATCTGTAATTTGTATGCAATAAAGTTGGTGATGGCAATGTGACAAAATGTGGAAATGTTCCAGGGATATGAATGCTTTTCCAAGGTGCAGTAAATGACTGAGATTTCAATGTGTTTCAGGTCATGGTTCATAAATCTTCCTTTCTCCTAAATAGTTTAAGTGTGAGAGATGCAGTCAGATCACTTAGACAACAGGATTTTTATGCACAAACACAAATGTTCCAACCTGTCCGGGTGATTTGTACCGTAAACATGTCAGCTCGATACTTTTCTGCTACGCCAAGAAGTTTGAATTTCTGCTTGATTGCCGTACAAATAAACAATTCGATTCAAATAGTGTGCATCAAATTTAGGATTTTCAGTGTAAGCTGCTTAAAAGTGGTTATTTTTCATGCGTGGGAACAGTGTTATGATCCTGCGTCCTGTTTGAGCAGCTCACTTTTTAAAGCTGCAGAACGGAAGCAACTGAAAAAGACAATTAGCATTCCAACCCAGCGTACGACAGAAACATTTTAAAGGGACAAATCATGTACGGCAGCAATCACTAGTTGAGACATGACTGATGTTGATCTTTGAGGATAGAAATCAGGAAATCGTTTGCACAATCTGCTGGTGGGCCGCTGTGGTGTCATCTTAAAAGATGTTCATGAAAACCAGCAGATGTCACTAAATTTCAATTGCTAGCAACCACCCATCCTTGGCAAGCACAGGGTAACAGTGGAAAGGAATGGTTCCCTCTAAGCAGTAAATAACTGCAAAAACATACTTGGGAATTAAAAGAAAAGCCACAAGAGGCAGGCAGAATGTCTTACAGCAGTCTAACCAGAGAGCTCAGGATGGCTGCAGACCAGACTAGCTTTATGAAAAGTAACATTTAAGGTGAAAGAGTAGACAGAGTTCCTGCATTCCTGAGGAAACCAAGAGCTGGATCATAACAAAAGCAAATAATGAAAATCCTGCTTTAAGAAACCTAAACCTGAGGTGACCCAGCAACCTGAGAGCAAAGTGATCTGTGGAGAACTGCTCGGATAATTAAGATATAATAGCTATATAGCCACTGGGGCTAGTATGTTAGGGTACTGAGAAGAACCTTACGTTACGGTAACAGAGTCAATAAGGAACAGGTAGGTGTGGAGACAGACAAGTTTTAATTCACACATGGGATTTGCCCAGTTACCAGTGTTTTTAAAATCTAGGTTTCTAAATGGATCCGTGCAGTACAAATAGATTTTAATGAGATGTTAAAAATACAGAAAGTTAAAAGAAAAAGGCCTTAGTGGCAAAAGTTTTCTTCGGCTTCAGCTCCACTGGGAGCAGCACTGACCCTCCCCCTCCTGTTGCTGGACACTGCTGGTCAGCTGGCTGCAAAAAGGCGATTTCACCTTGCTCCACTTTACAGCAAAGACAAATTCAGCTGCTCGGGAACATTTTTGGTCACACAAACACAGTCATTGCACAGACACAGAAGCAGCAGCACCCATCCTTCTTTAATGTAACACAGTTTTAAAACAACAGCGGGAAGGTCTGTGAAGCAACTGACTGCAGGCTAGCTACCTGAGCAGATAGTCTAAATGCTCGTTGTGATAAACTCCAAGTGTTGTTCAAAAACAGCAGAACAAGTCTACAATATGCTACACAAAAAGCACTTGAAACTGGTAATTTAGTGGATATGTTTTGCTCAGTTCCATGTATCCATATTCTAAAAACTATTAACTAGTATTTTGCTCTTAGTTTCTATTTTACCATGTTTTATTTTGTTTCTACATTTTATTCCAACTTGCTTTTATTCTGTTTTATTTTCCTATATTTTATTCATGTAAAGCACTTTGCATCCCATCACGTTGCAGGTTTTTAGATCATAAGAGATGAATATGAAGGCAACCTCCTCACAGGAACCAGTATATTGATTGAGTGAATTAACACGCAGCAATCCGAGCGTTTCGGGTCATCAAAAAAAAACCTGTATGAACTCATCCCTTCATTTATCCAAACAGTGCGTTCAGTTCTCTTGACCTTCCTCTGCCTGGAACATGGAGTCAGCGCTCTGAGGGAAGAGTGGAGTCCACCTGCGGAGGAAAAGTGCGCGCAGCGGGGCGGAGGGCTGACAAGCAGGCGAGCAAAGCGGAAAGGGGCTGATAGGAGCAGATTAGGCAGCGCTAAAAACGTCGCTAAGTTTTTTTGGAGGAATTTTAATTGCCCCGGGGGGCCTTGCTTATCGGCCCAGTGTGGGTATTAATGCGACAGGGGGAGATAAGGAGGACTGCGGTGTGCGCGGCCGCTGCAGGGCCAGGCATGCAGGCAGGCAGGCAGGGGACAGCGGGACACTTGAGTCTGCTGGAGCTCCGGAGCTTTTATTTGTCTGCTAGGTCGGAGCAGTGTCATGGTGCTTGGCGTCATGTCCAGTAAATGGATGTTGTTCGCTTTCAGAGCCCTGGACGAACACATAATCCCGCTGGACTCGGTTTGTGGGTCCAGGTTCATATCAGGTGCTAAACTAAAGGGTTATTCCACCTCGTTTAAATAGATCTGAACTGATTCTCAGTGCTTCACACACACTTAGACTGGGTGAACCTGAAATGGATTATTGCAAACCAAACATGAATTGTGGAAGACATTTCAATTGTATGAATATTTTATTCTCTAAAAATACAAAAAAGAGGATTTTATTTATCAAGTCAAACAAAGAATGAGACAAGAATGACAACAGTAGGATAGAGACAGGTGAAACTGGTTATTCTGTCATGATTACAGAATAGGAATGGACCAGTTACTAATATAATGTGTGCCAAGGTTGTTGTTGTTTTTTTTTTTTTTGTTTTTTTTTATTTAAATTACACTTTTTAAACCAGGGGAAACGTTCAATTTCTTTGGTTTTAAGACCTTCTAAATATGCGGGACTTTTCTTCTTCATTAAGGTGAAACTGTGTTAGAGCAGTGCATTTGTTAAGCAGCACAAGGCTGAGTAAATTAGAAGTTAGTCAAACTAAAGAACCAGCTAATATCAGCTTACTATGTGTAGGTTACACTGCAAAGAACGGAAGAGCAAAACTGGGTAATATATCTGCAATAAAGGCTTGGACATTAAAACTGAGTCATTTAAAAAAAATTATGTCTATGCTGAAAAACTGTAAAACCAAATGAATGTTAGCGGTAGCTGTATGATCATGCTATGTGTTTTTATTTTACAAGCAACAGACCATTTCATACATTTTAGTTTGAAATATTTGCCTGAGTACTGTAACTGGTATTCTGAGCCCAAGTCCTGCACACGTTAAATGGGGGATTTGCCCAAAGCGACATTCACGCAAGATCTGCTCCTGTCTCACAGGTTGGGTGTACTTTTTGCGCTCATCAAGACCTAGAAAGACAATATGTTTTGAGAAAACCAAAGGTGTTGCCAACTGTTTAGAGGGTGTTTCAGCCAGCGCATACTGTTTGTGGAGGGATTATGTTACCACATGGCTGATTTTCAGTTTAAATTTTGGTTTGTTGAGATAGAATCCTGACATCTGATACAGGGCTGAACTTCATTGTATCTTCAATAGGTTTTCCCTGATGCGCATACAAAAGGAGAGTGCGATAAAAATGTAAAAGGAGCTTGGGAAACACTGGCTTTGACAAGCTACTGAAGTGGCACTCTTCTTCATGAGGCCTACTGCTTTATGTAAGAACCCACACAAGAATTGCGGCTAGCTTGCTCAGCATGAAATCGAAGTAAATGAAGCCATAGTGGAAGTGTAAAAAGCAGGGAAGTCTTGTGTTTTTCCTGGATAAAAATCTGTGCGTAAAAGGTGTCCAAAGAGCGCGCACTGAAAAAGCGTAACCCTGTCCAGTAGACCATTCCATGTGGAAAATAAAACTGGGGAGCATGCAGTTACGTCACGCAGTTACCCCACCTTCCCCAGAGTTCTTTCTATTTCACGCACACCCCTCCCCCTCGCTCCCAAAAAGAGGCAGAGACGCTCCAACACTCCGGTCCGAACTCCCCTCACAAAGCCCGACATTATATGTGTCAGAGAGGAGGGCTGCATGGACGAACCCGGCGATAATAGCCGTGTTTCACCGCGATTTATGGCCATGAAGGATTCCAGAAGCTTAGCGGCCCTCCAATTAGCCAAGCTTCTGAGCTGGATTGTTTGTTAGAGAATCATCGGGGACAGGAGAAGGGGAGTGCATGTTACTCGGCGGGCTTCATTTCGTCGATGTCGGAGAGCTGGAGCTGGATGACATGATGCTGCAGAGCCCGCTCACCTCCACGCCGTTTTCCGTCAAGGATATCCTCAAGCTGGAGCAGCAGCAGCATCAGCAGCAGTCCGGCTCCCTGGAGCTCCCGCACCGCGTCCACAGCCAGCAGCACATGACTCGCTCTCCTCCCCAGCAGGAGCAGCTGCAGCAGCAGCAGCAGCATTTCCAAAGCCCGCCGTCCTGCATGCTGGCCGGGCCCCGGGACAGCCCGCCCTTCTCGGACGGTGAGGACAACCTGGCTTACCTCAGTGCGCTGGCAGTGCGCGACGAGGAGCGCGGGGAGCCGAGCCTCTCTCCGAGCATGTACGTCCACCCCGGGCTGCAGGGAGCCAAGCTGGAGGCCGCAGAGCTGGAGGCGCAGGACAGCAGTGAGTTCAAATACATCCATATGTACTCTGAAGGACAGGAGCTGCAGACAACACCGTTATAGTAGAATCATTTGACTGCCGAAAAGCAAAGGGGGAGATTAGTTTTACAGGGCAATCCATTTGGACAAAGTGCTCTGCATGATGTCTGAGCTGGGGAAGGAACTGATGTGTGTCAACACATTTTCAATAGAAATGTAAGCTGTTATGGTTTAGCATTCTGAAGGAGAAAATGTGATAATTCTAATGGGTTTATAATATTTTAAATCCAAAACTCAAAATGGATGTCCCTCAAAAATGTACTCTTAGGTCTGTTTTGTTTTTTTATAATTGGAATTTACTTTGGTTTTTCAGTGTGACCTCTAATTGGAAATCGCACCAAAAAAAAACCCGAATTACATTAAATTCAAACTGAATAATAAATAATTTAAGTAAAACAAAACTAGATACAGGGGAATTTTTTCCCACACGCATCCCCACGGAGCAGCCGGCTCTGCACGGCCGACGTTATTCCAATAATGAGCTATCAAATGGTGGAAGCCTGAGACATATCCAGGGAAGAGCGCACATGTCAAACACTTTCTAGTGGTTCAGCTGCGCGCCTGTTGCTCCGGCCTCTGTTATGATGTGCGGAGCATAAACCGACAATTAGTTTAAAGAGGCTTGTAAAAGAAGTGACAGGAGGAGTAGCGCTGATAAACAGACCGCTGTGCCGTCATCTTATTATTTAAAAAAGACCATTTTAGTAGGATGTGAATTCCAGAATAACAATGATTAGGAATAAAATCAAAGAGAAAAAACAACGAAATAACGACTGACACACAAAAATGATCATATTAATAAGCTGAGGTTTTTTGTTTAGTTTTTTTGCTTTGAATTAAATTATTTACACTCATCACAGATGGAAAGCAGAAGAATAGCAGTTATTATCTAGTTACAAACTACACTGACCAAACAGACTGCTAGAATGTAGCCAATAAATCTAATTTGGCAATCTGGATACAATTTATTTGGGTGGACTATAAAACGTTTAAACCTTTCTCCGTAGAAATATTCTTAGCTAAATTCCAGACAATTTTAAGATGTGCTTTGCGCTTAATAAATGTGTTAAATAATTCGCCTTAATCAAGTTTATCTTTCTGCGTTAAAAAGAAAGACACTACTGGCAACGCCTAGCGGTTGACTGGACCTGCATATTTAGTTAAGTTCTGATCCGAATGTTTCAGGTGGGGTTTGTTATCAGAAGCGAACCAGTATTGAACATTTGACATGAGCATTTACAAACGTGATATTCTTGTAAACTTCAGTAATGCCTGTTGAAGGCCCTCCAGATGTCATCCTGATATTGTGGACGCATGATGAACGAGCAACAGCATTTGTGCAGTCTATCGGCTGGAGCCCATGAAAGGATTTATTCCTGAATAAATGACATTTACTGACAGTGTTTTATCAAGTCCTGTGGAGAGTTGTAACAATTCACTTTATCAGCGCTCTTGTACAAACACCATGTACTGTTGAAATCTTTTCCTGGTTCGTTCAGAGCAAAGATGTCTGAGATGCTGACATAAAGGGCTACAGGGTTATTCCAACATTTTATCCTGTTATTTTGCAACAACAACAAAAAAAACATACATAAGCTTTTGTCAGGTTCGCATTTTCCGCCTCAGAAATATGTCATAAAAATGCTGGAAAGACTCCTCGAAGAATGACGATCTAACTAGACTCTCCGGTTTCCCCCAGAGAACTGCGGCTTGGTGTCCCGGGAGGAGGCGGCGGAGGGCGGGCTGGGTGAGTCGGAGAGGCCGGCGCAGAAGCAGAGGAGCCGGCGGAGACCGCGGGTGCTCTTCTCCCAGGCGCAGGTCTTCGAGTTGGAGCGACGCTTCAAGCAGCAGCGCTACCTGTCCGCCCCTGAACGGGAGCACCTGGCGACCACTCTGAAGCTCACCTCCAACCAGGTCAAGATCTGGTTCCAGAACCGCCGCTACAAATGCAAGCGCCAGCGGCAGGACAAGTCTCTGGAAGCGGCCGGGCAGCAGCACCACCCGCCGCCCCCGCGGCGCGTCGCCGTGCCGGTTCTGGTTAGAGACGGGAAGCCGTGTCTGGGCGGAGCGCAGAGCTACGCGGCCGCCGCTGCGCCGTATGGTGCCAACCCGTACAGCTATAACGGATACCCGGCGTACACGTACAGCAGCCCGGCGTACAACAGCAACTACAGCTGCTCATACACCAGCATCCCCGCCCTGCCGCCGTCCACCACCCCAAACGCCTTCATGAACATGAACTTGGGAAACGTGAGCGGCCTCAGCGGTTCCCCGCAGGCCCAAACACATCAAGGGACAGCGGTCACATCCTGTCAGGGCTCCCTGCAGGGGATCCGTGCCTGGTAGCCTCCCTTGAACAAATCAAGTGTCCTTTTTTTTTATCAAACTTTTTCTTTTCTTCTTTCTTTCCATTTTTGATCAATTCATTTGGTGCAAAATGTCTGAACGGCAGTATTCCCTACAGATGGTGCGTATCGACTCACCTGTACGGCTAAAATAAAAACAGTTTGAGTGGAGGCTGAATTTCACTCCAAGGTGGAATTTATTTTTTTATTTTTGGTCCGAGAATGTGAGGCCCTTTTTCAGGGCTGCAGGGGGAAAGGCGCAGAGGGGGAAAGGCGCACGCACCTTGCGCTTTTCTTATCAGAACCCCGAACAGATTTTTAAACACTTGGTATTAAGGTGGAACTTTTTTTGTAGAGACATAAAGCGTTTTGGTTCAACAGAGAGTTGTTAGTCTATTCACATTTATTCAAATAAAATATTAAAGAGCCAATGCGTTTGGATTGTGTATACTTGGACTAAACTCGCTCCCCCTGTTTTCAACGCGGCGGTGAGAGAAAAAAAAAGAAAGTCGGTTATGTGACTACATAAATATATAAATATTAATATAATACGTGGAGCGAAACAAAATGTTTCGCCTCTATGGGGTCAGGGAGATAGATCCGCGGCTGCAAATTGGAAGCTGAATTTTGCACATAAACACGTTAAGAGGGGAGCTGTTGGAGGAGGCCGGGCCACGGGGACTCTTTGTCCCGGTGCCAGGCGCCTTGAAAGGAGGAAGTGTTTCTCCATTTGGGCTCCTTAAAAGGACGCGATTAAGCACCTAAAATACCCCCGAAGAGCGAGCAGCAGCCGGGCTCGGAAAGCAGGAATAATGGCTCTTATTGGATTGTCGGACAAAGGGTGGGTGGTAGGCAGAGCCGGCCACTCAGCAAAGACAAAAGCGCACAGGGGCCACGAGATTGACGTCCTAATATTCCAATTTGAGCGACAGGCAGCGGGTTATTCTGCGCAGAGAAGGGAACACGGAGGGAAAATGTGGTCACTTTTGTTCTCCTTCAGGAGGGGCTTTCTTTCTTTCTCACTGTTTTTTTTGTCAGCCGAGAAAAGCTCTGCAGAGATCCCCAGCCGAGAGGCTTCAGGGGCAGCCGGGCTGGAGGTGAAGCCTGCGGGGAGGCGTTTGTCTGAAAGAAGGGGGTATTATTGCTACAAGTTTCACCATTTATACCAATGAGGGAAATGGACGGGAACATTTTTGAAGAGGGGAGGAGGTTCGTGTTCTTATTATTTCCAGGGAAGGGTGTTATTTCAGGCCAGAGCGAAGTTATTCTTTCTCACAGGTAACTCCCGGACTGCAAATCAACGGCTCCTCAAATAGAAATGCCCCCATAATAAAGCACAATGAAATAAAACAGAACGAATGGTCGGGAGGGGATATATGCGCTCAGAAAGCCACTTGGAGTTTTATACGTTTTTGCTGCGTAAAAGCACTTTGGAAACGGTCGGCTGTTGATCCAGTTATGCTGCGCCAATTCATAAAGAATGTCCCAGACATTTTACAAAAAAATATATTTCTATGCAGAAATGGGCTGCATCCAATAATACACAGAGATTCAGTCACTTTGACAGCCTCCAGTTCGACCTTTCAACACTGCAGTCAGTTTCAGTTTATTGGTCCAACTGGTAAAACTTTTTCTGTCAGGAAAAGCATCGAGTCACCGGCTTACCAGCAATCCTCCGTCCTGAACCAACATGTTTCTTCTCCAACAATAAGAGCAAATTCGTTTTTTTTTTCTTTCATTTATGGGATCTGTTTGGTGTCGTAATAATAAGTACCGTTGTGTCATAGGTTCAGACAATGAGCGAGCGAATTTTGCAGAGTTTGAAAACTTTTTAACTGGAAAGAAATCCAGGTTTGATATTTTCCTTTAATTAGAGAGCTGAGTGAAAATTCAAAAATATAACCCTAAAAAGAAAATAACGGGGTTCAAAGGTTACCTTCCACGCCGGAAAAAAAATTAATAATTAAAATCGGTGTAACAATTTGTATGTTTGAGTAGAATTTATTTTAATATTTCTAATAATAAAGGATGGATTTAAACATTTAGAAGACGCATTTAATAGTTTTTAACATCAGTTGGAAATTTAAATACATATTTAAAAAATCCAACCGATTTTTAACATATACTTCCTCAATAAAGTGAGTGAAATTCTAACTTTACAAGGATGATTTTTGGTTTTCTGATTTGTTCTTTCTTGAATAAAAGAGAGTGATAAACTTTTCCAGTCTAATAAGGCAGCATTTAAAGACTTTCCCTGAAAGATGTGCTTTTCCCTGGCAAAGACTGTGTCAGCTTTGAGAAGCATTACCGTTACTGAAAATGACGTTCATTAATGAATGTTTCATTAAAATGTAATAAGTTTAATAATTAATATTGAACACCCTTCAAAGTTACGTTTATAGTGCATCTTTCCATTGTTGACTCATGTCAGATGGGTAAATGGGGAATGGGTGGCAGAGTTTATCCGAATTAGCCAACAATTAAGTTAAACTTAAATACATTATTTTAGTAAGCGTTAACTCCAGCCCCCTAGTGAGCTGTAACATTTTACTTTAAGGCTGTTCAAGAATCTTAGATGTAATTTTTTTTACGCATTTTAAAAATGAATTAAAAATATCTAATACCCTCAAAAAAGTACATTTTTTATTTTGTAATTGAATGCTCTGTTCTGGGGAGGTTGGTTGCGATTTGTATCACTAAACTGATCGAATCGCTCAGTGAATGTTAACTTAAATTTAAAATAATAATAAAAAGCTGCGTTGCTTCTTCTAAAAACAGCTTGCCAGTGTTTCTCTTTTCTCTTTTGTAAATAACGGTGGTTTTGTGGTGGTGCGCTTAATTAACAATTACGCGCGCCTCGCGTTGACTCACACACGCTTTGAGGTAGTTTTGCTGAGGACTCAGTTCCATCGCGGTTTTTTTTTTTTTATATATATATATATATATAGTTAATGGGACTAAGACCTGTCCAGATATTTGCTGAAATCATCATCGGGGAAGATAAATTGTCCAAAACGTTCTGTGAATTAGAGTACGGAAGCATCAATTGCTGTTTTCTCTGTGCGTAATTGTTCCCCCAGCCTCAGAACAGCGGTTTCCCAAGGCCATTCTTGTATAATTACAGCTACACGCTCGTGTCCTAATGTGAAAAAGAACAGCTTTCAGGCTGTGGACAAACAGCGCTAGAATTTCTTCAGCATCCAGGTGGGGATTTTTTACGTGCCCAGCAGCTGACAGGATGAGTCAAGCGAAGACCAGTTTAGTGAGAATTATTTGACCAGAGTTTCGTTCATTTACATTCACAGTTCCGTCTTTTCACGCGTAAGTGAACTGAGAAGTTGGATAATCAGTGCTGATGACGCCTTGATCGGTGCATCTCCGCAGCTCCTTCCCTGTCCGAGTCTGTGCACTGAGATTGAGATCTGTCCGTCTGAGCTGTTAACCAGCTGATCCGCTGTTTGGGACAAAACAGCGTTAAAAAGCCCTGATCTCCTCTCCCCCCTCATCCTTTAGTTGCTAATGGGGATCCATTTAGGGGTAAACACAGGGAGCCGATAAGCTGTGCGCCCAGAAGTGCTGTCGGGCCGCAGGACAGAGACTGATGGACGCAAATAAAGACGAGACACAGAGGCGTCTGGCCCCTGTGTGCTCAACCATGACATTTAGCACCAACAGCAATATATATATATATATATATATATATATATATATATATATATATATATATATATATATATATATATATATATATATTCTTCATATTTCTGACACGTTTCAATTTTAATAAAGAGCGGAAATCAATAGAAAAAATTGTATTGGCCTTGCAGCAATCAAGGTCGGTGTCTTTTTTGCAAGTTGTGCAAAAAAAAAAAACTGGTGTTTTAATGATTTTTTATTGACAAGCTCCAACTTTCTATATTACCCCAATCTTTAGCTCCCTGCACAGATTCTCTATCAGATTCAAGTCAGGACTCTGGCTGGGCCACTCCAAAATGTGAATATTAATTCCAGTCAGAGGAAACACGTTGGTCATATTCAAAGATTACATTACAGTTTTTATAGGTTGCTTTGACGCAGCAGTCAACTCAAAACCCACATTTTTCAAAACAGTTAACGCAGAGGCCTAAACAGTGGCACCAATGGTCAAAATTGCAAATTTTGTTTGCAAAAGGCTCACAACTCTGCCAAAACATTTAAAATATGAACCAAAAGCAAAATTTGCCCTCAAACAACACAACTTGCACACAAATGTTTGAGCCCTTCCAATCATTCGTTACACAAGGGGCAACAAAATACAAAATACCACATTCAGTGTGAATCAGTGCAGCATTGCTGGTTCATTGTAGCCAAAGACTGTACGCAGCTTACATGTCAGTGTCATTTGTAATCAAATTTGCCTTTTTGCAAAAAATGAATCCAGAAGAAAATATGTTGTGATGCAATTTTTATTGATTCTTCATTCTTTTTTTCCAGGTAAACAAATGAAATATTCCAAAAAATGAAAGATTCCAACAGAAAATACTAGGGCTGTTTGTTCCTTCTAGTCCATTCTGTCCTGACGAATAGGCCACATGGCCTCATCTACGTCACATTCAATATTTTCCCTTGCAATGCACCTAGGGAAAAATCTTCTTGCATGCCTGATCCATCCTTGACATGCCTCTGCATCTACATCTTGTGCAGCAGACATTGCATTGAGCAAAGGCATCTGCTCATAGGAGCGGTGATCATATACTTTCCATTTCCATGCACTGAAGAATTCCTCTATAGGAATAGATAGAGATGTATATACTGTATAGCAGCAATACCTCCTGTCCCGTCGAAAAACTCTTACCATGGATGCATCCTTGTTTGAGAAAAGTTTGGACTCTTTGTCCTGCACCTCTAAGTGAAAGGCCATGATTTACCACATGATCAATCATAGTTGCCTGAATTTCATCTGTAACTTCAGCCTTTCCAGCTACACCGCCACCTCACACATGTATTCCTCTTCCTCATAATCTTCTTCCCCTGATCCATCTACCTCTTACTCTGACTCTCATCTGCCTTAGACCATTCATGCTTGCAAAGAACAACACACAACATGGCACCTTTTACGTAAAGCCTGCAAACTGACTGCAATTTGAAAAATTGTGTAAAGAGGTGTCAATCAGGTGCTTCAGTGATTTCATTCTGAGCAAGAAGTTTCTAAGCGCTTGGAACAAATGGTTTCTGTTTTGCTACCACAGCTAAAGCAATGAAGTTTGGACTGCATGAATGACATCTGCGTTAACTGTTTTGCAAAAGGGTGGGCAAAATGAGTCAAACCAATGAAAATGGGTTAAGTCATTTGCAAGATGTGTCTTTTGCTCTGCAGAGATGGTGATGCTGAAAACTGAGAGGTTGCAAGTTTCTTCAAACAGGTCAAAGCAACCAATAAAAACTGTAAACCAAAATCTGCTAGGGCTATCAAATCGATACTGTTGAGCTTCAGTGTATGATCAATCGCTGACTGGTATATAACCCTTTCTTCTTACTGTCGTTGAATCAAACTTTTCATGTTTTAGATCAGTTTGGATGAGCTAGATTATTTCTAATTTTGAGCTGCAATACCCCAGTTTGTCAGCGCTGTTGCCTTGGTTTTATATCCTGGTCTGGGCTCTTTCTGCATGGAGTTCGCATGTTCTCCTCGTGCTTGTGTGAGTTCTCTCCAGGTTCTGGTTAGTTAGTTCTAGCTAGTTCTGTGTCTTTCTTTGTTGACCAGTAGTGGACCAGGGTCAACCCAATCTCTTTTTCAATGAGTACTGGAAATAGGTACCAGCCTCCAACCCCCTGTCAGGATGCTACATGAATAAGCAGTTGCAGCCAATGGATGGATTTTAAGAATTTTTTTACCTGCCTTCAAATTCAGACATTTGCCCACGTTATTTAGTATTTTGTACAATAACCTTTTAAACAGCATGCCTTGGGTCAAACACTTAGGTATTTTGGCCCACTTGTGACCCCAATTTTGTCTCATTCCTCAGACAGAACTATAGCTGAGTCAGGTTTGTAGACTGCTTTTCTCACATACAGCTCTTCATGGCTTTGAGATGGCCCTCCTCACAATAATTATAGTCCATAAGCCATTTGATATCTAATATGGCAATATGCTTATTAGATAAAATAGGTTTGGTTTGGCTATGAATAACTTAATAGGTGCCAATGGCAATAATTAATAAAGTTAGCAATTTTCATCAGCATTACCTTGTCAGGGCACCGCCTGATTATCAATGGTTATTTGCCAAACAGCTCTTCGTTTGTCAGTTATTATTCTATAAATACCTGCCTGGTGAGGTGTGGTATTACAGAATAACATAATATGATAAATTAGATGGAGTGAATTCTTGCACTGGCATTCTCAAACAGCAAGTATTACGCACATATACTGAATTTCAAACATTTCCAAATTGCAATAATTTACTATCATAATACTTCATCTTCCAGTTACATTATTTAAGAGACTATTTGACTAAACAAAAAAATTACACTAAACTATTAAGCAGACTGAAAAGAAACAGAAAAACACAATAAACTTTGAAAAAAGGCAACAAATAATAAAACTGAAACCAATCATCAATAAGCAATGCAGCGAAATACCAGTTAAGTATAAATAAATATGTTTAAAAACCAAGGTTTTATTTTGAGGAATTTGGAATGAGGCCAAATTAGCTCTGAATAGCTCTGAAAGCTAAAAATCATAGATGCTAGTTTTTCAAACAACCAGTTCACAATAGAAAGCAGAAGAAGAAATAAACATCAGCTTATGTTAATAAAGTAATGTTTCAAAAATAATTTGCTGAGTTGGAAAATTGGAATAGAATTGACAATTGATTCTTAATGTTGCGTTAACTAGCCATCACACTGATGAATTGAATGGAGTAATGGACTACCAAGTTGGCAGCAAAAATTGCAACTTGGCCGTCTTGATGTTTTCACATCTGGAATTAGCTGCTCTGCTTAACAGCAAGAAGTGAACATGGGTGTCTTCCCCAGTGCAGCTTAGATTGCTGTGGGCAAAGAGATAGAAATGCTACTGTGCTTAGACTTCTGTAGCTCAATGACATCAAGGAGGTTTTTGTTGTGACTCCTCCTTCCTGGAAGGATGAATATGAGTTAAAGCTGTGCATTCTGGGATTCAGGGTTTTTACCAGTCTCTTTTGTTCTCTGTATGTAGTTCAGCGGCTTTTGTTCATCCCAAGGATGGGCCAAACAACAGTATCTCACAAAAGTGAGTTCACCCATCATTTTGATGCAGCGTGCTCAGATCACACTCCGCACACTGCATCTAATTAGTCTGCATGGCTGTCGTCCCTGAAGGAAGCCTCTTCTAAAGATGATGCACAAGAAAGAATCCAAACAGTCTGCTGAAGACAAAGACTGAGGACATGGATGACTGGAACCATGTCCTCTGGTCTGATGGGACCAAAATAAACTTATTTGGTTTAGATGGTGTGGCAGTAACCCTTTGAGGAGAACAAAGACAAGCGTGTCTGGCATACAGCCATGCATGGTGGTGGGAGTGTCATGGTTTGGGGCTGCATGAGTGCTGCTGGCTGTAGGGAGCTACAGTTCCTTAAGGGAAGCATTCATTCCTACATGTTCTGTGACCCACTAAAGCACAGCATGATCCTCTCCCTTCAGAACCTGGGCCTCAGGTCAGCATTCAATCATGATAACCACCCCAAAGTCACCCAGACCACCACTGTGTTGTTACACAAACTGAGGGTAAAGATGCTGAACTGACCAAGCATGTCTCTGGACCTAAACCATAATGAGCATCTTCAAACACAAGCTGAAGGTCTCTAACCTCCAACAGCTCCATGATGTCATCATGGAGGAGAGGAAGAGGACTCCAGAGGCAACCTGGGAAGATCGAGTGAACTCCATGACCAAGAAAGTTAAGACAGCGCTGGAAAAATAAGGGTCAGTTAGGATATTAATTACTATGTTGAGTTAATATGTGGGGACAGCAAATTCACACTGTGATACACTGACTACTTTACATTGCATCAAAGTCACAAAGTGTGAACAAAAATGAAAAGCACATAAAACATTGTTTCTTAATACACCCATATAAGTTTTCTTTAATGACAGACTTGACAGAAAATGTCATTTCAAACACCAAGAGAAACCCAGCAAATCATGTAGATCTCCTTTAACTCCACTTCTTCTTACAATAACTAATACCTTCAGCTGCATTATTACTGAGAGTCTTGTTGAACTATAATCATGGAAATTGGTGTTAACTCACAGTGGCATGGAAGGTTTAAAAAGCCTTTACACACTTGAAAGGTCTTACTAAGTGTATCATTTGCTGCAGGAAGGCTGATTTGTTTACTTACCAGCAGCCACCCTCTGACACGCCGATCTCACACACACACACACACACACACACACACACACACACACACACACACACACACACACACCAGTTCTCACACAGCCAGTGAATTGCTTGAAGACTCCACTTTCTTTAAGCCTCTACTAACACATCTAGGATGAGATCTGCTTTACATTGTAAGAAACAGAGAATAATGTTTAACATTAACATTATTTTCTTAACATCTACATTGCGACTGAGACAGTATTCCAGCTGATATAATTCCTAAGTTACTGCAAAAATCACTACTATTCTCATGAACCTTAACTTGGTGCGCCCCAGCTACAATGTGAGAAGAAAACTATCTTTCTTTAGATAAATATGACCAAATCTTTAGCTAGAAATTCATTACAAAAAAAGAAATATTAAATTTCACATGCATAGAGTAATGTGATGCAAACCATCTCCAAACTGCAGTCTGGATGATGTCAATAAAACATTGCTATCATGCATTAGCCAAGTATGAGTCATTTCACAGCTATAGCTCACTCTTCAGAGGTGGTGTATGTGTGTGAGCAGATAACCATGGTAAAAGTGTCTTGTTGTGGAAAACTGTTAGTAAGAGCTGAGATCATGGCTGTGTCTTTATCAGTTTGGACTGTGTTTCTTGGCTCACCTGAGGTTCTACTGCTGCACAGGTCTCTATGTGTTGTCCTCAGACAGCGCGTAGCGTTAGTTTCTAAGTGAGACTCCCCGCCATCAGTGGTCAATGAGCTGTACAGACTGCCGCTCTTAGTAGGCCTACTGACAGGCCCGGACAGGCTGCCTTCAAGCACAGAGACACTCCATCACATGACAGAGAGAAGTCTGAGCATGTAAATGCTGCTCCCTGTGTTGCCACCTCCAGTGGTTCTTACAGCTAGTTATAAACCAACTGATTCAGCTGCAGCAGCTACAATACATTTATTCGCTGAAGACGTGTTTACTTATGTAGGGATATGAATTTTACATAAAGCAGCAGAGTTTGCAGGAAGCTTTTTGCAAAATTGTATCTGGTTCTCAATTCAAAATTTATGTTTAGGTCTATGTTAATAATAGAAACATACACCAAACAAATTGGAATAGTTGTGGGGTTTTCTGTTTTGTTCTTCGTTAGTTAGTTAAAATAAGCCTTTAAATGGGTCTTTGCTATGATTATTAGTATACCCCTACATCATCTGCGTATTGGATGATCCACAGGACCAGTGTTGGGAGCAGCAGCATTAGAAAATAATGATGTTAGGAAATAAAGCCATATATAACAGCAATATTTTTAGGTAACATAGTAATCTAACTAATTATATTTCTCATTTTAGGGACACCGTTACGTTGCTTAGAATATAACATTTATATTTGTATTTACATAAATATATATATTTGATAGTTGAGCTCAGTTGTATTTAAAGTTCCAAAAACAGGAAAGTCATCCAAATATATTGACATTTTAGATTGTAAAAAGTAACTGCATACTTACTTTGCCTAGTAACTAGTTACTTTGATAATGCAGCAACTGAGATAAAGTAACTTAGTTACTTTTTGGGTTCAGTAACTATCTATAACCAGTTACTTTTTTAAGTAACTCACCCAACACATGTTTTACAAATCAAACCCAAAGGCAGCAAATGAAGAGAAAGATAAGTCTAACACCATTAGAGAAAGTTAACCTGGCCAGCCAGATTGATAAACCGTTCTGCACATTAGCAATCTGGGACTGCTCCCATTGAATCCATTTGGGGAAAGGAGGGACATTCAGCAGAACTTTCCGAGCTGATTGGTCCAAGCATCACCTAGTGCCCGCCTACCAAAGGTTGGTTTTAGCCAATCACAGCATCAAATGAAAATGTAATGTCTGGTTTACACGGCAAGATTTTAAGACACTCAGCTGAGAGACACCACATGTAACGATAAACAGTCGTAGATAAAACAGGTTTGCTTGTACAGTGTGGGGCGTCCGGTCAGACAGCAAGCACAGCACACCACACACGGGCAGATTTCACTCGGGATCATTCAGATATAGACAGGAAATCTTGCAAAACCTCTTGAGATTAAACATGAGTTCCGAGTAAAAAAAAATTGAACCACAGGGAAGAATAATGGTGATAGTTTGTGGACTAAATTTAACAGAGAAAAAACATTACAAAAAGAAAAGCTGTTGGTTAAAGGAGTGAAGACTGTGCAAACAGGGGTCTCTACGTTTGCTGCACTATGATATAGAGGTGACCTGTGTTTTTTTTTTTTTTCTTGGGGTTCCCTCGCTTTGCTTTATGATTGGCTACACATCACGTTTAACAGGCTGTGTGCTTGTTTGTTCTCGGGGGAACACCATACAGTGAGACAATCCAACATGTTGAATATCCCCGATTTGATGTCGGAGCGGACCCAACGTTCTTCAGAGCGAACCAGATCATACTTAACACAACACACAGCAGGAATATCTTTTGAGCTTATATTAAGAGTCATCCCGATGACCAGGGCCTGTCGAAAGTGGAAGATCAGGGCAACAATCTGGCTAATGATACTGATACTGTGAAGCAGCCTTAAGCAATAGGCATAATGAGAAACAACAACAAGGTAAACTAGTCAAGGCACTTCTTGCTGTTCTTCTTTCAAAGATGAAATTGTGGATTCATACTCAACAAATGTGATAGCAGCAATTGCCCGTGCGTCCTCCTGCGATGTCATGTTTATCTTGGTTCAGCTGTGGGATCGGCAGCTCTTGCTTTCGTCACAGCTGTATGTCCCGCCTTAAACCTCAATACTGCAAGGTGATTGGCCCACAAACGGTTGAAGTGGGAGTGATAGAAGTGAACGCACAAATACTGCGAGAATTCATCTTGCAGGCAAGGTTAAGAGAAAGTAGCATTTTAAGAAAGTGTCACCCACTGACTGTAAGAGAGGAAGAAGCAGCAAGATGCTCCCTATCATATGTAAAGCTTTAACTTACCATCAAACCACCTCTTTAAGATAAGGAGGAGATTTAAGAATGAACACAACTGTTGATACAATTCCAAAGATAAAAGACAGAGTAGCACATGTTGCTGCCAGTCAGTCTGAGAGGCCAGACTGCAAACAACCCAGAAGCTACACCTCAGACTCCACACCTCTGGTAGCTGTCTGGTAGTTACATTTTAAAGGACATCACAGAACAATTACAAATACTGAGCAAGTATGACTTGTTTGAAAGGGTTCTTCAAGAGAAAACAATGTCTATTAAACAAATATGGTTGTACAACTTTGTGTTGCAAAGCTGAATCTGAGAGAACCACCATTCCTCAGAGATACTTGTAGAAACTTTTTAGCATTGTGGTGGAGGGTTGATGGTCTGGGTTTGTTTTAGCAACTCAGGATTGGTCACCTTGTAGCCATAGAGCTGTCTGTGAGCTCCTCTAAAATAAATGAGAAGACTTGTGTCTAGCAAAATATAAATAAAGTTAACCATTGGAAAGCCTGTGGATCAAAACGTAAAAATACATAGATAAATAAAAAATAGTATATAGAAATGTATCCATTTTGCTGTCAAATAAAGATTCACAATTATTTAATTCATAACTTTTTTGTTTGTTTGTTTGTTTTGGACTTGAAGTTTCAGCCTGTCACCAGCAACAATCCAATCTCCTCAGTCATCAGCCCAGATCAGTGCCACCTGCTGCCACTGATCAGTTCCTACTCTGCTCACCTGTTCCCCAGCCGTCATATACCTGCCTCACTCACACACTCACTGCCAGATCGGCTCATCACCTCACTTGGCTCTGCTGCTGTGGAATTCTCAGTTCTTGTGTGCCCAGGCTGCATAGGGTCAAGTCTGGTTCTGCCAGCAACCCCTGGCCTGTCTGCATTGAACATTTCCAATAAACCCTTTATAACATAACTCTGTGTTTGGCTGAATTTTGGCTTCACACATGCAACTGTTACCTTTAGGTTTTAACACAAAGTTTAAAAATCGAATGTATTACCCTTGGCTATGTCCTTCCAATATTTATGGAAAGGATAATGTAATTTTTAAGTATAAAGTTAATATATAGACAAAAACACTCTTCTTGTAAGATTTGCAAAAGTTCCACTAACATACACATAAAACTCAATACAACAACTCCTACAGTTAGCTTTTGTTACAGCCTTTATTTAGAAATATTGCTCATTTCCATCTGACCTTGGGTTTACAGCTTTTCCGAGCCACGTGTGACTCAGGAGCGCCGGATTGCAGATCCTTGGCTTAAAAGGATGAAGCAGTTCAGCAAGAATGCCGTGGCTGAACTTCAACTTTTGTTTCACTACAACAAATCTTGATGACATTGACCTTTCAGCAACTGCTAGGCTTGATATTTCAGAATGAAGGAAGCACTCACGGCTACACTATTTAATTTCATTTACAGTACCCTGCAAAAGGGTTTCTAACACAGGAAATTTATCTGGGGTGTCTCTGCATTCAGGGCCAGTGGGGCCTGGCCACACCAGATTTCGCTGTGGAGCTCTATGTTCACAATAATCAGTGGCACATGATCGTAGTTTATAGAGTAATATTGTAAAAAAAAAAAAAAAAAAAGACAGATGCCGTTACCAATAGAATTGTGTTATAAACATTTGTGTCTATATATCTAAGTCTGCCAGAAAACTGACAAGCCCAGCAGGCTAAATCCTCTAAAGGCACCTTGATATTTGGCCCGGCCCACCAACGTTTGTTTAAATAACGAACACCTGAAATGGCTGGGTATATGTCTAACACGCTCTCAGTAGACAGCCGTGAGCCACAAATACTAAATACTGGAAATGCACACATTACGTTTACATTCTGCCAGAAAGTGTGCGACAATATAGTGTTGTTTGCCCTTGATGGCTTATTGAAGGATTGATGTGAATCGTTTCTGTTCAATAAATTAACATTATTAGTGAGCCTTTATTTGTAATTTTATGTATAAAATTTTTATTACATTTAGCTTATATAAAATGGCATTTTGCTAATGTATCTGTTTCATTTAAAATAGATCAAAGTCAAGTTGTATGCATCACAAAAAATTTGTTGCTACTAATAGGTGTTTTTGTGCCTCACTATCCATGCCAGAGAAACCAGTGGTTATCATGTTTTTTAACTTTTTAATCTAGAAACTATTTTTGTCCATTCATTTTTGCAAAATACAACGGCACACTGGGATGAATAGCAAATATGAACAGTTTTTCCACTGTTAACTTGAATACTTCTACATCTTTTTTACCTGAGTACGCCATATTATCAATAATTGTGCAATATTTACTCTGGCATTTAATTTTCTTACTTTGAGTTCTGGAGTTTCTGATAAAGCTCATCCACTGCTGCTTTAGAACTAACTTTAGATTAGACTACCATGTTTTTTTCACTACTATAAACTGTGTGTAACTCCATCTGTGTCTTTGCCACAGTCACACCCGAATCTTCTCATTATGGGACGATAAAGAAGTTTCTTGTCTCGTCGTTTCCTTCCTTTCTTCTCACTAACCTGCATGAAACATGTCCACATAGTCCTTTTAAATATATTAAATTGTTTCAGGTTAATTCCAGGTGTGAGCTCACAGAATCAGAATCAGAATCAGACATACTTTAATGATCCCAGGGGGAAATTACTTTTGTTACATGCTCCAGAATACTCTCACTATGCCATCTGTACATTCATTTGCCATCTTGTGACTCGATCAATGTTTCTTGCCTCCATCCTGGTATTTCATCAGTCCATTCAATCAATGACTGTGATGGCGAGTCAACACAACATTGAGATTCAAATGTCCAATATGATATAGATTTTGAAATTAAGAAAAGAGATTTTGTTAATGTATTTTATTAACATTGATTATCATTTTGTAAACCGGTTGTTTGAACAACTACCATCTTAAAAGTGCAGATTCGGTGCTGTGTAAAGTTTTAAAACCGGATTGGAAACCTCTAAAATATCGTGCTCTTCCAAAAAAGGCCATCAGTTGAGCATAAACCACCTTCTCAATAATTTTAGAAATGAAGGGTAGCTCAGAAGTTGGCCTGTAGTTAGAAATAATTGTGGAATCAAGAGCAGGTTTTTTTAAGTAAGGGTTGAACAACAGTGTGTTTTAAATGTGTAGGAATGACACCTGAAGACAAACTGCCATTAACAATAGTAAGAACAGAGTGGCCCAAGTTGGGAAAGGACCTACTGGAAAAGTTGAGGAGGAACAGCTTCGTATGGAGAGCCAGCAGGCTTTAAACAACCAACAATCATATTTAAAGACGTCACAGGCTCAAATTGGTTAAAAACAGCCAAACAAAATTAAGAAAATGTTCACAAACAGCAGGAGATGCATCAATCACATTTTTCTGGGGTATGTTAATAAACTCTGTCCTGAATAAAACAGGACGATTGTGACGGTTTGCTAGGATGATATCCGAGAACTACTTTCTTTTAGCATTTTTCACAAACGTTTGATTATTACGACAGACAGCAGTCTGTCGTAATTATCTGAAATGATATCTGCAGTCTGTCCTTTTTTCCATGGTGTATGGAGATTTTGCCAAGGCTCAGATTTAAATTTAATAAAAAACATTTATTAAGGCTCTACTGGCCTGCTTGTCAAAGTTTAGGTCATGTCTTGGTGGATTTGCAGTTCCCATTTTCAGATGATGGACTATGTGAGATGTTCAAAGTCTGGAATATTGTTTTAAAACCTAATTCTGGTTTAAAGTCCAGCCATAAGGAACAGGAAAACTTTATCGCTATCTATCGGTTCTCTAACAAAACTCTGAGCTTTTTACAGGCACTATTTCTTTATTATTTAAAGCTATCGGGAAAAGTTTATACTAATTCCCACTGGTTTGCATACAGTTATCAGAGAGCTCTGTCCTATAACTTGGGAGAACGGCGGGCAGTTTGCATCGCTCTTATATCAACACTGGTCAGTTTCAAACCGTGTAAACTGCAGACCACCTGATCGGAACCAAGATTTGACCGTAAGCACCGGCTTATCGGTCTAATACAAAAATATATGGTGAGCTGCCTGCTTATCAGCAGACAACTGCTAAGCTTCAGTGGAGAAGCGCTGAGCTGATCTCCATGATCACAGCCTGTGGGAGTTGAGCTCCACAATGAGACATCCACCAATCTGAGAAGCTGACACCCGCAAAACCTTTATAGAAGTGCTCAGTGGGGGCTGCACAGTGTCTCCTCTGTCTAAGACCATGGACGTGTAATGCACATTGACGTCAGCTTAATAGATTTCGTAATGAATGGGGATGTTTGGAAATGTGTTTTTTTTACTTGTTTCCCGTGTGCTGGGGTGGAAGACGGGAGGATGGCCGGCCAAGAGAGTGGCTTCGGCTCGTCCATCAGCTCCACAAATCTAAATATTTATCCTGTGATCCACATTTATCCATTCAGTGGTACTGCTTTCTGGGGCTAAAACATTATGTTTCTGGGAAGATACACAACCACACCATGTTTATCCAGTGCTACCCACTGAGATTTGTCCTAAACTGTCACTGTGTACAATAACACCCATAAATTGTGGTGTGTGCGTATGTGTCTGACCGAAAATCGTTAATAGTCTTACACAAGCTGGGAAAATCTGGGATGAGAAATATAAATGAGAACCAGTGATAAAAACCTTATTCAATTAAAAGTAAAAGCAATAGTCCCGTAACTCCCTACTAAGTCTTTAAAGCTTTATTAAGTCTGGACTGCTGGTCCAGAGCAGATTGAGCCATACTTCTTCATGTCAGCAGCATATCTGATCGCTGGACCAATTGCCTCAGCTTTAACCACAACCGATAGGATCATTTTTGACTAGTCTGTGGGATTTGATTGAATTTGACTTTGTAAAGTGCCTTGAGATAACACATGTTGTGAATTGGTGCTATATAACGAAAATTGAGTTGAACCTCTATAGTTGCTTGACTCAATGCTAATGCAAGTCAGCAAAAGTCTGATAATCAATGCCCTGTTTCAAAATATTTTATTCCCTTACAAATGACTGGGTGAGGCTTTTTTTTTTATTAATTTGAATTTGACATTTTAAATCATGCACAGACAGGCCTTAGCCATAACATAAGGCCATAGCACAGTAACTGCTGTAACAAATAAAACCATTACTGTTTTGGAAAGCAAAAGATCCTGCGCTGCGCTTTCAAAAATGACACATTTGTTTAGTGTGCATTCCACTGCAGCAAAAGACGTTAAACAGCAACATGAAGTAGAGGAAGAGAAGAGCCAGAGTCAGGGCAGACAGCGTAAGGAGAGAGGAGCTGATGGATGTGGTGAGCAGGAGCATCAGTAAAACAGAGAGGGAGGTGGTGACTGTGTGACAATAAGGTCCTAATGTTCTAGTCAGCATCATTACTGGGCCAACATGAGTCTTTTCAACCACTGTTTTAATTTTTAATGTCAAATGCAAATTGTCTGCCACCACATTAATGTGCTACAATGTATACATTTACAGTATACCTTCCTTCTAAATGAAGAATGTTTTGAAATGGACCTGATGCTAATTCATCATACACCCTCATATAATAAAGACATAAAATAGGGCTGAAATTAAATACATCATTTATATTATCAGCATTACTATAAAACAGGGCTCACCAACCTTTTTGAAACCGAGAGCTACTTCATTGATGCTGTATCATACAAAGGGCTACCAGTACCAACCTTTGAACTAGAAGAGTCAGAGTTCACCTTAACTTTATGTAAAATAAACACTTTTTTCATGCTTTGTTGTAGATATTGTCGATTTTAAATCTATATAAATGCAAGTGTGAATAAACAAGAAGAGTAACAGAATAAATTAAAGTTTTAGATGCAGCTCACAGGTGAATGTTGCTTTATTTTAGAACAGGCTTGTGGGCCCCACATGTTGTCCTCGGGGGCTACTTGGTGCCCGCGGGCCCCATGTTGGTGACCCCTGCTATAAAACATAAACATGATTACAGTGTAATCCCTGTTTGGGCGTAGCATTAGTTCTACAGCCAACTCTGATGAACAAACTAAATACCAGTTGTTAAAACTTTTTTTTATATATTTAATGTATTTATGAAAAATGTATGAAGAGTTGGACGTCATTGTTTACCGTCCCAACACCGCACATATTTATGAGGATCATCTGCAGAGATCATGTCGGACCAAAAATACCTGGGCCAAATTCCAGCTTGGGCCAAATTCTTGTCCCAGTCCAGCCTGGGTCCATACGAAGACCAGAACAGCACACGCACCGAACCAAACAAAAAGTATTGGCTGGTATGTCTGATGTAAAACTGAAGTTCAATTAACTATAATTAAGATTTAACATTAGCCATTAGCTTCAATCCCTCGAACCCACTAATCAGGATTTAAACATGAAGATGCAAGAAGTGTTACGTACCGCAGATTAAATACTAACTACTTAATAGAACCTAATTTCACATATCACAATAGCTTTGAAAGCATGCTGCATTCTAAACAAGAAACAGGAAATACATTTGTTATTATAGGAGGGCTAAGGCTTTGTTTCCATGACATGTTCCTCACATGTGCAGAAGAAGCTGTAAAAGGTCACATTTCCAAACGGATGAATCTAAAACATACTAGACTTATATAAGGTGAGGAGCGTGATGGACCAAAGCTCGGCGTGTTTTGTCTTCATGAACTAAACAAAGACAAACCTTTGGTCTAGTTTATCCAGAGGGGTTTTCACAATGTGATTAGGGTCTTTGTACTTGAGCGACGCACACTTGCATGGAGCTGACCTTGGCTCTGAGCGGGCGCGCTGCCATGTGCCTCCAAGACAAGGCCACGACCTTCCTTGTTGAGCCTTTCTGGGCCAGCTAAATGGATACAGCGTGTCGTCTTCCAGGGAACAGCAGCAGGGAGGAGGAGAAGCGGAGCAGGGCGGTAAAGTGAGCCGACAGACACAAAAAGACGGCGTTTCTTTCTAGTGGGCCACAGGCAATCACAACAAACATGGAGCATCAGAGGGAAACAGGACCTGATGAAGAAGCAAGGTGGAGGTTTGCTTTCTAATCCGGGGAATTCAAAACAACTTCAAATAAATCACTGAAAATCAGCATTTTTTTATGCATTTTAAGGAAACTGAAAAGATCAGGACCATGTTTGAAACTAAAATCAAGTTAATGAAGTTTGATTTCCCAGTTTAGTAAGATTAGGTTGGCATTGGCAGAATAAATCTGGAACTGAAGTTTGTTTATATTTAGGCTCCGGGCCTGTGGTTGGAGGATCCGTGGAGATGTGAATGGATTTACAAGGCCTATGAGTAAACTAAGCATTTACTTTATGGCATCTCATTTAGCAATTTGTTCAAATTATTTTCTACTTTTATTTATTTATTGCTGTTATTTGCATCTCTTACGATTATTGTCCCCCTTTGTCACCTTGTTGCTTATCTCCCATAAGGTCAATAAAATCAAAATAACTACAGGAGAAATATTTCACTTTCCTCCTTTTGTAGAGCAAATCGGCCCCTACACTGTAAGTTAACCAGACCCACTGTACTGTTTACACAAGGACACACGCACATCCTTGTTTTAAATACTTACTGAGGACTATGCCTAGACTTTCATTCATTTTCAACCCTTTCTATGGCCTAACCCCAGCCTTTACCAATGTATACCTGACTCCAACCTAAACCTATGCCTCAGTGCTAAACCTAACCCTAGCCCAGAAAAAGGTGAGGACCAGAAAAAGGATCCTAATTTTCCTAGTAAAACGAGTAAAAAATCTTCTCACTTAGCTGCAAGTACCTGCACGCGCGTCAGTGTGTGTGTTATACATGGCATGGGAATTGTTTTTAACATATATCTGATTAGAACAGAAGACAGTGAGTCCAGAGTGTAACATCTCTAAAAAATATAAACTGCTCTTCTTTTTAGGTAGTTTGGATCTCTGTGGACAAGAGGCTCAATCTTTGGATTGAAAATGTGTTTTTTAATACATCTTAAAAATGTCTAAGTATTATTAGTGAAAACACAAGACATTTGATTTTAATAAGCACATAAGTTGGGGAAGTTTTAGACATTAGGGTCCTTTGGAGCTGCTGAAAGTCCTGCTGGTTTGAGGTATGAATTATATCTGAAAGAATACTTTTGATTTGGTTCCTTTCTGCAATCCAGTCTCGGACCTTTGAGTCCTCCCATGAAACCATTTAGAGCAGGGGTCACCAACACGGTGCCTGCGGGCCCCAAGGAGCCCCCAAGGAACACGTGATGCCCTTGACCCTTTTCTAAAAATATCCCCACCCTCCAGCGAGCTGCGTTTGATATTTTATTCCATTTTTCTTCCTTTATAACCACACTTATAATCATAAAGCTCTAAAAATGACACAAGCTCAAAAGAAAGCATTAAAAATGTTTATTTTACATTGAGTTAAGGTGAGCTGTGACTCCTTCAGTTCACAGGTCAGTACTGGTTCCCCTTCGTATGACACCAGTAGCACTGAAGTAACTCTCAGTTCCAAAAAGGTCGGTGACCCCTGATTTAGAGACTACAAAGTGATCTGACTGGATTGTTTCTCACCTGTGCATCACCATCACGTGTCTTCATTAAGTGAGAGTTATTTTACCGTCTTTAGGGAGGAAATGTTTATCTCCATGTTTCTTTGAATCCCAACTGGGCAAAGAAATTGTTTTATTCCTCCGTTTGTAGACATAAATGCAACATTTTGGCATTTTTCTCTCATCACCTCGACTAAAAACTCAGTCTCAAACAGAGATTTTCATCACCGCTGCTCTGTGAACAACATCCTTCATCGTACAGTAGGAGAGGGCAGCTCTAAATGAAGTGCCAAAGCAGCAGACGGGAGGGTTAAAATAACAACCGTCTGCTAGATAAAACCTCCCGACAGTCTTATCGGCTATTTGTGGCGGTTTGCGTTGCGTCCTGCTGAAAGAGGAGAGGGTGAGGAAAGAAAGACAAGCAGACACGTTTCTAGTCTCTCAGCGCTTGGCGAGCCAGCACCAAGAGAAGACCCTGCTTCTGCGAGGAGCTGCCTTAGCGACTTTATTTACAATTCACACAGAAAACAGGCGTCGCTTTCAAACACTGTTCAAGCATTTCATATTAAGTGTGTTCATCTGACAAAGCACTTCCCGTCCTTTATTAGCTCTCGGTCTTTGGCTTTCCAGTTTTGCAACCTCGGCATCGCTTGAGGAAAAGCTTTCCCTGCATCCAGGCTTTCGTTCAAGGTGCAAATCTCTGCTCATTTACAGCAATGCCTTGATAGAACTTGTATAAATTTAGATTTCTTTCAAAATAAAAAAAGTGGGAGTTTTTTTTTTTAAGCTCTTTAGATACATCTTCTACATCTCTCCAGCTTCTGGCTTCAACACAAGAACCCATGTGGGAGGATTTGTGGAGTTGTGCGTTGGCTGTATGGCGGCTAACTGAAGGCATGTGTAGGAGTAACTACCTCCTCCTGTCAGCACTTGTATTTACACAGATCCTACTAAATCCCATTAACTATTCGCATGTAAGTGCTACTGTAGTGTGCAGTCCCCCCCTCCCCCCCAGTACAAAATACTGACAAAAATAAACTTTTTTTTTGTTTGATATATAAATAAAGTGTTCAAAATTCACTTGATAAGGGATGTGACCTGATGGATCGGATCCTAATGACGAAGCCAACGTCTCAGAATGCCGGTCAGGCATGGGCGGCTACCCGTATCGAGGTATATACTGGAGTTAAAGACTTAACGACTCTAACCACTTTACCAGATGTCAGAGAAACTCCTAAAGGGGCCAGAAGTGAGTCCCCAGCAGGATGTAACACAGGGCTGCTCCTCCCACAAACAGCGGCTGCACACAGCCGGTCAGCTGGCTGAAAAAAAAAGGCTATCAGTCTTCTTCCTGGGTAATAAATAGCAAAAGTCCATATGCTTGGAGTCATTTATGGCTGTGATAAACAGACAGGCATGACGTGGACTAAATGAGCCACATCAGCAGATGTCAGGAAGGTGATGTGGTTTAAAATCTGCTGTGTAGTCTGAAGCTATTCCAGCTGACAGGTCGACCAATCAACCCTCTAACATTACGCAAAGTATTCTGTGCCATCATCACATTTGATCACCACTAAACTAAGCAGGTGTTTATTCTATTTCTGATAACTTAGAAATATCTAATCTCTCGTTATTCCAGCAGGAGGAGGAATAGTTGATGCTGTTCTGTTCTAAATAAAAGCCCCTTAGATCTCGTTTTTTTCCTATTTTGGGTATATACCACGATGCGGTGAAAGTGACATAGCGGCCCATGCCTGCTGTCAGTCATCATTCGTCTCTGTTGGCTCCACATGCCGACATCATTTTATGCTCTTTTATTTTTCCTATTTCAGCCTGTTTTCATTTACTTGCTCTGATCAGAGTTGGACTGTATGCCATCTGCTAATAGCGTCCAGAAATCCACCAATGTGCAAAACGGGGGCAAACAAACCTTGGGAGGGCTCCCATCAGAGGGACTGCTGAGGACCCCTGGAAGTGCAGAGGAAGACGCACCAGAGTCTGGGCTCCTCGCTGATCTTCCTGGGACACAGCAGAAGGTTTTCATAGAGAGACCGGTGCATAAAGGTCATCTCTGTTGCATCTGTGCAAGTGTGGTAGCCCAACACTGTGCCCTCTGGTGGTCAGCAAACAGCGGCGCCTTATAAGTCACATTCATGAGCACGACCGTTTGGAAAAGCCAGTTAGAAATGAACACTAGAAGAAACTTAGCTGGAGTCACAACTTCCCGCTAACTCCAGATCAGCCTCAGAGCCCATAAAGGTCCAGATGCCTTCCCTGGATTATCATATGAACTAGGTTACACATTATTCCAGTAAACAAAATAAAGTTGACTTTTAGCGCCAACAACCTGCCCTTCCTTCTGAACAGAACCGCACGTTCAGGGTTGTTACCGCTCTAATGGCGCTTATTCATTTGTCGCCGTCCCGTTCACCCCGCAGCCTCTTTTCGTGCTGCCGCTTTGTGATGACGTTCTTGAAGAACTCGTACACAGACCAGCTGATGGCGGTGGAAGGCATCTGGTAGATGACTCTGGCCTGGACGCCTTTAAAAAACGCCGGCACGCCCCCCGTCCTGTACACAGTCCGGAAAGCCTCGCCCAGCCCGGAGATGTAGCGGCTTCCGGGGCCCGGGGCCACCGCCGCCGCTCCGGCCTGGATCACGTGGACGGCCTGAGCTTCCTGCGTGTTGAGGAGGGTCTTGCAGACGTCGAGGGGGGTGGTGGCGGCGGCGGCCAAGGCTCCGGCGAGAGCCCCTGACACGACGTGGGAGGAAGGGTTGTACTGTCTGTGAGGGTTGAGGAGCTCCTGCAGGTACTCGTAGGTCATGAAGTGCAGCGCCTGGAAGGGCACGTTCATGGTCAGCTGGGTGGTGTAGCTGCGGTAGAAGGCGGCCGCACCTTCCTGTCTCAGCAAAGAGGCCATGCAGTCCATCACCCCGCGGTACGGGGAGTTGAACATCTGCACCCGCTGCTTCACCACTGTGGAGGGACAGTGGACATAATACCGTTATTTACTTATAGGGCTCTTTAGTCCAGGAGGAAACGGAGGCTGAGCAGTGCATGCAACCGGCCCACATTTTCACGCTACAACCACAGACCTCAGTGTATGTTAGTCTGATTTTATATGACAAACCAAAAAACCTACAATCTCACTGTAACAACAATACTCTGTTATCTTAAAAGTGTGGCACACAGATGTTTTCAGGCCTGCAGGCAGCAGCAGGTATCCTCCGCCTGCTGCTGCCTCTAAAGGCGTCTTACCAGCAGTGTGCTCCTTGGCCTTCTTCATCAGCCTCTAATATTCACACCTTCAGTCCTTGTTTCACTGTGTGGCTGGGGGTGGAACCCCCGACAAAATGCAGCTGTTCTGTTTTTGTTCTCTGAGGTCTGTTAGAGAACAGCCAGCCTCTGGTTGTTTGTGACGGAGACACACATAGAGTCCAATCCGTGCCCACGGCCTTCCCAAGATGAACTACAAAGTCATCAGACATCACCGCCAGAAATTTCTGTGAGGGGGCTTTGTTTATACTAGGGCTGAACAATTAATCGCATTTTCAATATAATCGTGATTTAAAAAAACGCAATTTCCAAATCGCAGAGTCTGCAATTTTTGGCTATGTAACAATTAGTGAATTAGACGCGTCCATTAGGTGTTGGTAAAATGTTTAAAGTGGGTTTGCCTCCACATGGAAGGGAAGACAGTTGCAGCAGTGAGATAATCTAATTTTATTACTTGTTTTAGAGTTTATATAATCATACATAGCATTAAGTACAGGTCAATCAGTTTAATACATAGACTTGCTTGTTGGTTGGACTTTATGTTCAACAAAGATTGATGTCCAAATCAACTAAAAGCTGTTCTCTTGAATAATATTCTGATTAATAGAAACATTAAAAGTTCTTGTTTTAAACAGTCCTTGTTTACAAATGTCTTTATTTAGACGCCATTTTTGTTGCTTGTGGTTAATGCAGAGAAAAGTCAAAATTGCGATCATGGTTGAAATATATTGCAGGCAGAACGCAATCATTTCTGCTCTGAGTTTAGATGCTGTGGGTCTTTTAGCAACTAATATGCACAGCGAGGAAACAAATTGATTTGTTGTTTGTATATGTTTAAAAAGACATGATAAATTAAACTGGAAAAAAAAATTGCATTAAATTGCAATATTAAGAAAAAAAAATGGCAATTAGATTATTTTCCAAAATCGTTCAGCCCTAGTTTATACGTCATGTCACACAAAGGATTGTGGGATAACTTAAGGCTACTTGGTGCCGGTAAGAGACGTCGCGTGGTTCCTAGGCTAAACTAGCCATGAGAGGAAGCATACAGGCTCCTCTTCCTCCCTCCTTCCTCACTGACCGCACTATTCAGACAGCACTTATGAAGGCCGATGGATCCAGAATCTATTCTTTACCACCATCGTGGTACTCCATCACTCCATTCAACCATTCACTGTGACGGCTGGTCAACACAACATTAAGAACCAATTTTCCAACATACCACTGACTTCTAATTCAGGATTTCTAACTATAGTAGCAGGGTTTATTTTCCCTTGTGCTGTGCGTTGTGAACCGATTCACCTAGCAACAGCTGCTCACTTTAATTGAGCACTGTGTGTTGCTCCATCACATAAAACACCCTGAGGTTTGTGGTTGTAAAGAGACAAAATGTAGAAGAGTCTGAAGAGAGGAAGGGTGTGAGCCTGTAGCGCCACCAAGGGTCCTGATCACAAACGTGCATAATGCAGTTATGGTTAAAAGGTTCTGTGAAGACACCGAGGTTGGCTTCCTACAGCTTAGCGTGTGTGTAGAGGAAGTTTGAGTGCATCAGGTGAGCTTTTACCTTCTGCTGGGTTCATGATGGCGTCATGTAGGACAGTAGCTGCACAGCCTGCGACTCCTACAGAACACAGAAACATGAGCATATGTAGCGTCCTCTGCCAGCAGCTAGCGTAATATTGCCTCTAACATGAACATTATGCTGACGTTAATCATGTTCCGTGTCGTGAAACAAAAGAAGTGAAAACGTGGCTGGCTGAGGGATCTCACCGTTTGCGAAGTGGCTGTTGGCGCCAGGGTGAATGGCGTCGCTGAGTGAAAACTTGATTTTCTCGTAGCAGGCGAAGTACAGAGCGTGTGCAGGTCCAGCCCCCACTGCCAGTACGTTGACCCCCCGGATTGGCCGCCACACCCCCTCCGTCCGGACGATCTGCTGCAGCGCATCCATCACGTTGCGGTAGCGCGCCCCCGGCTCCGGGTGCAGGCTCTGCATGCGAGTCTGTGGGGAACCAAAGCAAAATTTAAACATGGATCAAAGGGATAATACCACAGAGAAACGTCACAGAGAGAAATGATCAACTAATTCCCTCTGAAGTGGTAAAAAAAAGGCATAATAAAAGGAAATAACTGGTCCATTTTTCCTACTTTCTTCATGCTTTACAACAGAATCAGGCTCCAACCTGTGCTGCAGTCATTTACCTCAGTTAATCAATCAACAGCCCTACATGCAGGAAGCATGATTAGCGCTGATAAAGCTGTGGCTGACTGGAACAAGCTATCAGGACCATAACGCAGATTCTTGGACCTGGTGATGATGCAATCTCTACCACGACGTCAGGAACCCTGCTGGCCCCTGACCACTTGCACGGCGGTTCTCACTTGATGATTTTTAGGAGATGACACCTCCTGATGAAGGCACTTATTCTCATAGCCACACTTAACCAACAGAAAGAGAAATGACTCCGACCCGCACAGAGACCACGTCCCCAATAAACGCACAGCTATTCTACACAGCAGGATTAGCGCTTCATGGAGGCAACGTCAGGTTGAGGGTTTTCAGATTACGGATCAACGCGATTAAAGATTCGTCTCTGAACAGATCAAAGCCCCGAGGGAAAGGACGAGTTCTTCTTCCTGTTCGGTAATGCCATGATTCGTCCTTTCAGCAGGAAAGCTGTGAAAGGTCTGGGCAGAACTGACCGTGTTGTCCTAAAACAGACTAAAGTGGCTTCCTGATTAGAAACTAATGCTGGAACTGCAGCAATGTGTCTAGTTATGCTCACACTAACATTGCTGCAGGAGAGTATTTAAAAATCAGACCAACTGGGACTCCTTCCATGTCAGGTAATGAACCTAGACCTGTGCAACATCTCCCCCTGCTGGCCTGACTTATGTACGACTGAACAGAGAGGATGTGAAGCAGCTGGGCTCGTTGCTCAGATTTAAAACATTAACTGCTACATTCACACCTAATGCCGTCTCTTCTCCTGAGGCCAGCGTTCTGTTTTTTGATCGCGACGTGAACGTCGGGGCTAGCTGAGCTGAGAACGAGATCCTGACCGCTGAATCCAGTGCAGGGGTCAGATCTGAGAGCCAAAAGCACAAGCGGGTAAAGTCCGGACCTGAAAACACGCTGAGCTCTACGGTGTGTCGTAACGTTTCACAAACGTCGATCCTAATCAGCAGGACGGCAAACATTGACCTCCGTCATCAAACCAACGACCTTTGACGTACTTCTGTTGAGGCAGCAGCTACTCAGCTGACATTAAGAAAAAGTGACACAGACATAGCCCAGTGAAAATGGCTCATTTCTAAACTCAAAGTATAAAGAAAGGTAACATTCCAGATAGTAATCTGAAATGTGTTTTTATGTGTTCATGGTGATTGCTTGTTGACCCGTTCCTGAGGTTTTGGTTACGTTCCTTTAGAAAACTCAAACCTAGAAGCCCCCCATGGTCTCTGCAGACGGGCTTCACCCTGCGTACCACCCAGGGACCCTCAGAGCAGGCCTGTAGCTTTACATGGAGGCAGCCCAGAGGAACGTGGTGTCGCCACCGCGGCGGCCTCCTCAACACGGCTCCACCTTGGCAGCAGAAATACCTCCACAGGTCTTCCTGCTGATCCAGAAATAACCCTGCCTTGCTCGGCTACTACAGGTTTTCTACCCTACAACTGCCTGCAGGTTTTTAATCGCGTATTCCCTGCTGCTACAGGCCGCTCTGAGCGGCTTTCCTTTACATGGACGCAGCGATGCGTTTCCTATCGAGTGCACGTCCACAGACAGTGCTACATACAGCATATGGTGATGCGTTAGGTTGGTGGTGACTATAGAGCGTAAAAGGTCCCTGTGAGACGAAGAGCTGCACATCACAGCTTTAATGCTGGCTTTTCACCCCTGGATGTCCTTTCCTCTCCTGTTCACACCCAGGAGTCTGACTAGAGATCTGTTGTAATGACATCTTTCCATGAAGTCTGGAGCAACGCCATCTGACTATGAAACCAGACCTGCTACGAAACGTTGTTCAGATGAACACTACAAAAAGTCCTGCAGGAGAAGGACCGATTCAGCGTCTGGGGGGGGGGGGGGGGGGGGGCGTCCCATTCACGGTGTCAGGAGTCTCTGGCTAAACCCGACCCTGAAGTTGCACTGAGATCCGTTACAGTCAGTAAGTCGGACCAGATCAGAGAGGAGGCGCGCCAAGCTGAGCCCAGCTCCAGCTCCAGAACCAGAACCAGAACCAGCATGAGGACATCAGCAGGAGGAAGGTGACGTTTGGTAGCGGCTGATCAGGTAAAGTGTATTTCAGACCATTTTACTTTGAGCTTTGACCCAGAAACGCAGGTTCAGTTCGCCGCCGCCTGTTAAAGCAGCTCTGTGCAGCCTGGCCAATCAGATCAAGCCGTGGACTCTTTCTCTCAGCCTTCCTGCGGTACATTTGCTGATAGGAGTGGGAACATCCTCCTGCTCCCTGCCTTCTTAACAGCTGGAAGCAGGGCCAGTGGGTAGGAACATCTGGCCTGTGAGCGGTAGAGGCCGTCTGGCCACTGCAGCTCTCCTAGGAAACATTAAAGAGCTACAGAGGACTGAACTGGTTGTCCAGTTCTATGACCAGTTCTGCTCTGCTTCTAATCTATGAGGCTCACCGTTTCAGGTCAAAATGTGCATATGCTGCAGCCCAGGATGAGGAACCAGATGGATGCGTGTTACTCCTCATGGCTTGATGAAGACCAGCTCTCCAGGCAACCAGGGCTGAGTTAGAGCCGTGTGTAGGCGAGCAGTGTGACCGATTGGTAGATGCATCACTACTCAGGTCAGCAGCTACCTGGGTGTGGGTACTTGGACTCAGCTTGAAAGAAAACACCACCACAAACCACAAGTGGTGAAGAACTGTTCAAATGCAGCCTGCCAGTCCAGTCTGGGTTAGGCTGATCAGCAGTTCTGACACGGTAACAACCTCCAACTCTCAGTCCAGCTTACCGCTAAACCAAAGGTCTTCTCTCACGCATTCGTTGCTTTTATGGTTCAAGCAGCCTGGAGGCATGAGGAAACTGTCTAAAATTAGAGGAAAGAATTAGCTGCAGCACAATTCCCAGAAGGAGGGCACGGCCTTAGCCAAGCAGCCAGACGTCAGGAGGAAACTAAAGACTCGGTGAACGGCAAACAGAATTTATTTTGCCAAGTGTTACAGTAAAAGAAGTCCAATGTGACTTCCTGAAAGCACAGAGATGTTAATAAGGAATTTATTTAGGATCAACTTCCCCATTCTACTCTGGTTTTGTGGCTGAAAGGAAGAAAAAAAAACGTTTTGTAGAGCTTCACTTCTCATTTAGCATCTCAGATACAGAGAAATGTTTTTACATTTCCTGTTTTTTTTTTTCCAGCCTGGCGCAAAAAATAAAACAATCAGACATTGTGCAGAGATTGTGTTTCAGCTGACAATTTAAAGTTCTTCAACTCTTTTTCCTTCAGACGGCTAGTCAGACAGAAACATGACGTTGCACGGGGAGGGAAGAAGAAAGTCCGGCTTAAGGGAACCTGACCTTGCCAGTCAGTTTTTCTCAACATGTCAGAATCATGAGGTTAGAGCGTTCCTGTGCTGCAGATCACAGCCGGCGACGTCGGCTCGGCGCTGTAAATATTAGAGCACAAGGCTGAGGCTGTTCACGTAAAAAGAAATAAGACCAAGATGGGGTTTTCTCAAGGAGTCTGTAGGGAAGCAGAGCTTTGTTTTGATGAGGCAACATGGAACCTGTTCCTGTTTTTGACAGGATTACATATACACAGCAGCCCATGACTTACTGATAAAAAAAAAGCTAAAAAGATCATTTTTATTTATGCAGCCCAAACTTTTTTACTAAGACTGTATGTGTTTCAATAATCTAATATGTAAGCACGGTGTAAGTTAACACACCGAGGGGAGACGACAGGGCTGGCATGGATCGATTTAGAGATGTTTTGCAGAAGGATCTGACCAGATTACTGCTTTATGTAGTTTCCCTCCGTCACAATAAGAGTCAAGAAGAACTGCTTCTATGCCATTCCTGGATCAATTCTACGCCTAATCCTACTGAACAACAGAGAGATGGTCTAATTTAAGGAAATAATGTCCTCTATAACGTGAGTCACGCTATGAAGAATGTCAGACTTTCTGCAGCTGGAGTCTCCACCGCAGAGGCTGCTGATCCTCCCATAGTTGCTCAATACTGGCTCCATCTCGCCACATTGGACTTTCCCTGATGAGCTCAGGGTTGGTCCTGATCGGATCAGCCCGGCGAATAAACCTAATACAAGGTTCCCCGTGTCATGCATGCTCATACAGTTATTAGCGCGACAGGAGGCCATGTTTAATGAACCTGAGGAGTGGAAGGAGAGGGAGGCTCTACCTCCAGATGGAACAGGACATCCATGCAGACATGCTGGAGAACAGAGCGGTTCACTGGCTGCTAAACACGCCATTCTTCAAGCATACCAACGACATTTTGAAAAGAGCACATTTCTTCTCTTGAGTTTCATTTCTACGTCACCGTAGTTAGCTGACCTCTGTTAGCAAGGTTGCCTCTGTTAGCCTGGCGGCTAGCCGCTAACTCAGCCGAGGCTTGGTCTGAGGCCTACCTCGGCTCCCGCTTTATGCAACCATGGGTGACATGGCGGAGACCCCGACAAGTGCAAATTAGACGAGACTAAGCGAACAGCTGTCGCGGTACCTTGACGCAGTCGATGGGGTACATCAGGCAGTGCTCCATGATCCCCGCCACGGCTCCGGCCAGCATGTGTGTGCTGCTGGGGGCTCCTTGAGGCAGTCCTTCATAGTCTATTTCTGGCTCCGCGCAGGCCGAGGGCTCGGTGGTCGTTCGGTGCAACGTCGAGACAAAGTCCGGCTCCCCCATCACTCTTGGTGAGAAAGACCCGACAAGCCCTCCCGTGGCGTCCAGGACGCTGCCGCCGAGGATCCCAAAGCCCGTCGCGGCTATAGCGCCCGTGACCCGCCTGTCCACGGCCGGTGACTCCAGGGTAGAATGCGGGGAGACGAACCCGTCCACTTCCATGATGCAGACGGACGTGGAAAAAGTCCCTCAGACGTGTTATGACCGAGAACAGCGACCGGCCTGCTGTTGGCGTAATGTTCCCGGTTGTTCACGTTGTCCCCCCCGGCCGGTTACGGCAGACTCTTGGCGGCAGCTGAGGAGATCCGGGAATAGGGGATGTTGACGGTACGGAGCGTTGCTGAAAACGAAAGTGATTGGACAAGCTGGCCGTCCAGTTTTACATACTTCCATTTGATTGGATAGCGAGGCGGAGCCCCGTAGAAGTGGGTGTCGGCGGTTTTGTAACAGTGGAGTGTCACGGTTTCTAACCGGACGTCCCAAATCAGAACTCATAAAAACAGCACAGAACCCTTTCATGTTTAATGGTCACTACAGCGAAGCTACAGTTAGCCTTTTATTGCATGGCGTGGGTGTTGACCGTATTGTTGCATCATTATGTAACAGAGCTGCTTCTTAGGACTCAATGGGTTGATCGGTATACTGCCACCTACTGGACTACAAGTTCACAAAGAATCTTCAAACTCGCGTGGTGAGCAGTCAGCCGGCCGGTGGAGGGGAATATCCTGTCTGCCAGTCCGTCTTTCTTTAATATATTGCTAGAGAAAAACAATTAAGGACTTAATCATTTGTCTAGTAAAGTGGGAGTCATGCATCACTGGCTGTAATTTAAATGAAAATGTCACCTCTACTCTAACTATAGCCTACTAATCTTCAGCTTCAAATGCTTCTGCAGCAAATTATCAAACAAACATTATAGTTTGTTATGGACAACAGCAACATTTTACAGAATAGTTATGTTGTTTAATTTAAGGTTAGGAATAGGGCATTTACATCTCCGCAGACCCCACACATCCTGCACACAAACTGTTTGACTATTACCTTCAGGCCAGTGTTACAGAAACCTGTTTGCTAAAACCAACCGCCAGAGAGACTCTTCTCCCAAGCTGTCACTTGTGAAAAACAAGTCAGAGTCCCAGATTAATACCATGCTATTTGCATAAATTTAACCACCGCTTCCTATGTTGTTGAAAATGTATATATACGTGTGAGTGTTTACAAAAAATATTTCCATTTACCTTGTATACTGTAATTAAAATGTTTCCATTTAGAACAAAGTGCAACAGTAGTTCAATTCCTTAAGTATGGAACAACTTGGGGATTAAACCAGATTCTGTTAATTTAGAGTTAGTGTCTTTACATATGATGTGGCTAAAGTGCAGTGCATGGCATTAAGACCTGTAAGTAGGGTAGTGAAGCTTATTTCTGATTCTAATGGAGCACAGTGATAGTGACAGGGCATATGATTATGTCTTTCAGGAAAAACATGGATTTGAAAATGTAGACGTTTTCAAGCTGAAAATGCTAATGTAGCCAGAGATGATGAAGACGCTAAGGATTTTTAGCCTGACAGCTCAAGGACAAAAGAAAGCAAAATATCAGAAATTTGGAAGCCAAAAAACAAGCCATCCTCACTATGATTGCCTGGATTTTGTGTAATTTATTTGTATAGATTTTATTTTTACAATAATCTTACTGTAAAGTGTGGTCCTCCATCTACAACGTAACGGCCAAGAAAGTCAATGGTATATTGGTACAATCTCTCCAGTATCGGTTTTCAAATCTCATGGCTCTAATTAAATGAAAGAGGCTGCATCCGAAACATCTTTTGGATAAGGACATGCATCAGTGGTTGCCATGATAAGTGCTGTCTGAATAGTGCAGTCAGTAAGGAGGGAGGTAGGAAAAGGAGCCTGTAAGCTTTCGCTCACAGCTCCTTTAGCATAGTCTTACAGGCACCAAGGAACCATAAGTAATCCCACAATCCTTTGCTTCCTCTCGCAGCTAGTTTTACCTAGGAACCCCACGGCGTTCCTTACTGGCGCTAAGAAGCCTTAAGGTATCCCACAACCCTTTGTGTGACATGTAGTATAAGCACAGCCCCCTAACGCAAATCAACAAAAACGTCTAGAGAGAAGAGAGTGTACACTTTGTAGTTCATTTTCAGAAAGCAGTAGACCCAGATTTGACTCGCGTCATCCACAAGCGTTTTCGTTATGTAATGTCGTCAGAGTTAAAGGCTGTCTGGAATCGGCACAGCAGTACGAAGCTCCTTTGATCCCATGAAAGGTTACAGAACAGGAGCTAGGAACAGGGGCTAGGAGCTGTTATTAGTTGTTTTCGGATGGAGCCGATATTTTTTCACCTTTTTTACTTTCATGTCAGTTACTCTGATTGGAAATGCTTTTTACGTTCCGTTTACAGTGTTTAACACATTGGTGGTACTTTGCCTCCGGCCTATATTTCTAATGTCAGTGATCAATAACTGGTGTAGCACTAAATGCTAACAATATTACCACAAACCACTGTGTGAAACAAGTCCACTTTGGTCTTGGCCCCTCTCTAGCATTAGCTTTAGCTTTAGCTTCTGCAACTAAGTATTCTGGATTTATTACTGGAGATGGTGATGTTAAGAGAGTTATCCAAAGAAAATAAGATATCAACTTTTCTGCAGAGTCTCCTAAAAGGATGATAAATATCTTTAACAATTTGTCTGTTGTTTCAGGATCAAGGGACACCGTGAGTAATGTAGATTTCCAAAAGTGAAATGTTTGTTTCCACAGAAGAATTTTCCAAACAAAAATGGAAGGGCTATGAAGACTACTTTATCCAGCATACACTTTAAATATACCAAACAATACAATAAAAACAAACAACCAAATTCATTACAATTTCATCTGGAATAATAAACAGCATTTAATCAGAAAGAGTGACATGGTAAAACCAGTAAAAAAAAAAAGGAGGCATGAACGTTTTTGATTTTGAAGTGATGGATGCTGTAATAAAATTACTATGACTGCAGATCTTTATTAAAAATTAAAATAGTTTATGGTTTAGTTTCCCCTCACAGCTTTTTCAAAGAGTTGGAGGAATAAAATTTCTGTTTAGATGTGACTTTGATCCCGCAAAGTTGCAGAATAAATTACACACAGGTATTAATGTATTGGAAAATGCTATACAACCATAATTTCTCTCCACATAATATGATTATTTGTAATAACAGATATATTCTACATAAGAGAAAATCAATATACTATAAGGACTGGGAGGAAAAGGGAGTTTGGGCCATTGTGCACTTAATGGACACAAAGGGTAATATTCTAGAGTAAGAAGATTTTAAAAGAAAATACAGTTTACACTGTCCATAGAAACAATTCCTGTCTGTAGTTAAGGCAATTCCTGCGACTATGTTAAATCTGGAATGAATCAGTATTCACCTGTGTTTCCCACTCTCTGTATAGATACATTTACAGATTCCAAATGCAACAATAAAATGTGAAGAGGGCATATGAATAATGGAATTTTTCCTCTTCCAGTAAAAAGAAATATGACATTAAACATATTTTCAGAAACGGTCGTCATTAAAATTAGAACCAGCTTTTTCTCATTTCCTTTGTTACCAAAGATGAAATAAGTTCTTGTTAAAACTTTAAATCATATTTATCCATGTGCAGAGTTCTTAAGTTTAGGGTTCAAGTTTGACAGTAATGTATGTAACTTTTGTCAGTAAGATTTAGAGACTCAGGAACATCTTTTCTACAGTTGTTGTTTGGTTAAGTCCTTTTGGGAGAAAATGTATGAATGGCTGCTAACAAAACATGTGGTACTTAATTTTGAATACAAAGATGTTAAATTTGGTATTGTCAAAACAAAGACGTGGAACTCCTGTGTAATAATATTTTTATTATTGGAACATTTTATATACACAAGTGCAGATTCTTTAAGGTTTCTCCAAACTTTCAAGCATTTCAGAATGACTTAAAATATCTCTATGCCTCGATTAAGATACTGGAAAATAATACTGCCTTAAAGTTTTCAGAACTGTTAGCACTATATATGAGCTAAATCCCTGTTTTTTTTTCTTTTCGTTTTTTCTGGTTTGTTTTAATTTTCCCTCTGTTTCTTAACAGCTGTTTTGGATGACATGCTATGTTTACTTGTATTTATATTGTTTGAAGTTGTATTTTGAAATTGTTAAAAAAAAAACTTACAGAAGATGTCTTCCTCTGTGGGAGGTATCACAGACGGAAAAACCCAAAGCAGAGAACAGAAGGCAAACCATAAATGTAACAGTAAGGTAATATGAGGAAATAAAATACAAAAATAAGAACACGAAACTACAGTGAATATTTACTTTATTTTCACAGTCCTGAGAATTACTGCAGTACCTGAAGGCGACCGACGCATTAGATGACGTCACAGACGGGGCTGTCAGTCGCCGGAAGCTCTGCACATAAATCGGTCATTTCCTCCTCCTCTCTCTTCGTCGTCTCGTTTTAAAAGCCATCCCCCAGAAGGAAAGGGCTCGAGTTTATGCTTTTATCGTCGTTTTGTGGAACATGCGGGACGTTTTCTTGCCGGAGTTCAGCGCCCCGGACAGGAGAGCCTCTCTTAGGTAGGCAGACTCAAGCCACTGATGCTGGCAGCGTACGGACACCGTTCTCAACAGCTGCTTTTAAACGCACCGCTAGTCGGGATGTAACCCAGCTGGTTAAAAGACACAAGTATGAGCAAGTTAATTGAACCGAGATCTGTTTGTGGCCTATATTGTTCTAATTCGGCTTGACTGACATCGCTGCTTTTATGAAGCAGCTGTAGCGGAAACGAGCAGGAGATAAGGCACTTTTACCTTCCTCGTGAGGCCTTTTGCCGGAAGGAAGCAGAGCTAACGCCAAACTAGCTGCTCTTTATTCCGCAAATACAGCCACCAAATCCCGGTAGGAAGCACAAAGCTTCACCCGAAAGCCGTGGAGGGATATCAGGAGGCCAACATGATGTCTGTGTTAGAGCTAGGGGTCAGAATATCGTATTCACAGAATAAAATCTACTATGTACAGTTTAATTTTTGAATTTCTAACTAATAAAATCTCTCACTAACTGATCTGGGAAATGGGTCACAGTCCAGAACGCGCTGGCCTGGGTCCAATCGGCTCCATCTGCACGCTGCTTCTAAAAATTACCCATAGCCCGTTAACTCCACATTTTGTTACACAACGGTCTCGTTTACATTTACTAGTGTGTTTTTTTTGTTTTTGTTTATTAAGATTTGATGTGACAGATCAACACAAAACGAAAACTGCAGGATTTTCAAACCTTTATGTCAGAATTTATAATTTTGATTTTCCTCTGAATTAACCACAAGGAATAGAAATGAGCTGTAGATATAGATGTTTGTAAACAAGGACTAATTAAAACAAGCAATTTAACTGTTTTTACTAATCAGAATATTATCATTCAAGATTTGGACATCAATCCTTTTTGAACATAAAGTGCAACAAACAAGTCTACGTATTAAACATTTTGTGCAGTACTTAATGCTATTGTGAGATTCCTGAAAGTTTCTGGTAGAAAGGTATGATTATATGAACTCTAAAACAAATAATAAAATTAGTTTATCTCACTGCTGCAGCTCTCTTCCCTTCCACACACCTAAAGGACGTGTCTTATCCATTAATTGTTACATAGCCAAAAATTGCAGACCGCTGCGATTTGGAAACTGCGTTTTTCCAAAATTGAGCTAATATTGCAAATGCGATGAATTGAGCGCCGTTCAGCCAACTTACCAGAATGAGACGGCCTATAGGATGTCTATCAGTCACGTGCTTGCCTTTTTTATAGCAGACTGAGAAAAAGAAAGCCATTATTAAAGATGCAGAAGTCATGGAAAAATGTAGTTTCACGTTTAGGGTCATGTTGCTCTGGTCAGATGAGAGCAAAGTGGACTTCCTTGGCTTACGCGCTGTGTGTAGGGGAAAGGCAGCGTGATGAGACATGACGGTGGTTATTGACTCAGGATCGCTGGATACAATGACGTAGCAGAATTGTCGGATTATTTGTAAAAAGATTTCAGAACCGCGTGTTCTGCTGTCTTCACGGTTCTCTGGTTTGTTGTGATCTGTCACATCTGCATTAAATTTTGCTGTTGTAACGTGACAAAATGATACGAAGACTTTTGTTAGTAGGGTATGTAATGTGTTGTTGATCTTGAGTCATGAGGCCAGAAGAGAGGCACGACTCAACGCAGATATGAAGCTTCACTCTTGCTTCTGCTTTTTCTTCCTGATCTCCTCTCAACAGGACCCTGGTCTGACTGCAGCCACCATGAGGTGACGATTGGGACATCTTGTTCTTTACCTCACCGGGACACATGGCAAGGTAGTGGACTGATGTGGGTTTTTTTTTGTTTTTTTGGAGGTGTACGCCTATTTTCCCTCGGGTCTTCCTCAGCTCGTCTTGCTCTTCTTCTTCTCTGCAGGATCACGTTGTCCTGCCTGCCAGCCTCCTGGTACTGCAGCGTGTCCTTGCTGTCTCTGAACTGTGCCACCAAGCAGAGGCTCCTCTTCCTGCTGCTGCTCTTCATCACCTCAGTTCTCCTGCTGGCAACCTACCAGAGGCAGCTGTGGGGACCCCAGCGTCAGCCGGGGGCCCAGGTCAACAAGTGAGTGGAAAATGTGGAATTGGGGGGGGGGGTTAAAAAATCAGCCCGACATGTTGCTTTGATGTTGTGACCCAGGCAGGAGGATTTGGCTTGAGTGGTTTTAAACGAACGTTGTGGCTTTAGGCCCTTGTAGTTAATCATCATAGAAAGAAACTGTTTTGTTTGAGTAGAGATAAAAAGCAGAAGCATCTGTTTATTTCTCACCATTTTCCGTAAACACTGAGATTGTCCAGATGTTTCCCACACTGTTTTTCTCACACCTGGTCCAGGATGTTCAGAGCCCATCCATGTTGATGTAGAAATATTTGTGATGTGTCATGAGCTTCTCTCTCCTCCTCCAGATACCTCTCCATCGTGGAGTCCATGGAAGCCACTGATGTCCTCGACCCCGCCCTGAATTATGGCATTGTGGTGGACTGTGGCAGCAGTGGCTCCAGGGTTTTTGTGTACTACTGGCCCCCGCACAACGGGAACCCTCACACGCTGCTGGACATCAAACAGATGAGGGACAGTGACCGTACACCCGTGGTCAAAAAGATCAAACCCGGTGAGGAGATACTGTTAGTTACAGTTAGTGAGATGAACTCTTTGATGGGATGGACGTTGCAAACGAAGCTGGTGAGCATTCAGTACGAAGCTCTGAGGCCTCCATGGACAGCCGTCGTTGCTTCATGGTCTGATTATCCTGCGGCGGTCTTTGATCAATAATCACTTTATTTCATATCAGTGAAATCTTGTTTTTTGAACCTGTAGAAACAATCTCATCTTGTTTCTATGGGCTCGAAAGGGCCTGTGTTTTTGCAATGCATTGTGGGATGCTGTCAGCATTTTGCGGGGCAACGGCTTTTGCTTACGTTGCTGATTTGGATGTCGTGCTGTGAAAGCTCGAGATGTAAAGTGCTTGAAGAATGGACCGTACTAAAGAGAAGGGGGGGATGTACCGAGACGAGCTGGACCCTGTTCCCAAGGTTCGCTACTTCTAAAGAATCGCTAGGATGGCTGAGATTGATCCATACGAGCATAATAACTGGACAAAGGATTTACATGACCTGCCGCTGCGTCCCACTCAGAAGCTGAGCTTTTTTTCCATCTCATCAACGGAGTTACTTTTCATACCGGCGATGAATTCACAAATGTTACGTCTTTAACAGCCAATAGACAAAGCAGCTTTGGGTGGGTCTAGGATCTCAGGATTTTTCATCTAAAAGAGAAAACTAATTTCATAGATGCGTGAACAACACACCTTCACCTCACGGTGCTCCTCCTGCAAGTCTGTGCCCGTCGGACAAATTAGTTTAAAATCGTCTTAATCCTGGCATGCACTCTGCATTTATGATGGAAATAAATGAACCCATTATCCCCATTGGGATAATGGGTTCATTTATGTATGAAGCAGGGGGTCTACACAAAGGTCCTCATTTAGTTTTACTTTGTTTGCTACCCTCAGCTGGCTAGGCTAGCGTTAGCTGGCTGCTGAAAGCTTCGTGTTAAGCAGCACAACAAGCTTTGATTCAAACTTACCAGTCTGAAAATGCTCTGAACACACGTGTCAGGATGTGGTGTTGGAAGTGAGGTCTGGTCGTCTCACGGCTGATATCCAGAGTCCATCCAGTGTCTCTGTTGGTTCAGGGATCTGAGCTCCTGGGCTTTGATTTCTCATTAGAAAACTGAAAGGTCTCAACCCGTCGTTCCCAACGCGAGTGATGCTTGATGACACGTCACGTTTGCGTCATGTTTTTAACGGTTTAAAGCAAAATGGAAAAAGAAGACAGTGTTCTGGTGGAGGTGTTGTAGACAAACAGAAGCCTGTTTCCCGATGCCCGGTATCCCACAATGCTGTGCAGTTTCAAGCCCCATAGTAGGATTTCTACATTTACAGCACTGATTCCACTGATATACGGTTACTTACAGTGTGTCGATGCAGTGTCTGGTTTCCCTCTTTGGTTCAGTGTGATGAGCTATTAACAAAAGCTATTCAAAAAAAGTTGGTAATTTTCTTTCAAATTATCAGAATGGGGCACTACCTGATCAGGAAATTACAGCCAAATTTATTAGTCTCTGTCAATTAGTGCTGTTCCGATCATTATTGGCCGTTTTCTGTGAAAAAGGATGTGATTGGTGTCTGCTGATCAATGCCTTTTGTTGCCAGTCTCAAAACCCGATAACCTGTACATTATACTCACCTGTACATGACCCTCAGTGCAGCGCAGCGCCTCTCTCCCCCCTTTCCATCACGCTGCACAAGTACACAGCAGCAAATCCTGAACAAACATTTCTGCCGTGTGGAAACTTGACACTGAGGGTAAAGTTTGCGTCCTGCAACACGTGCAGCAGAACAGTACGTTGCGGGGGAAGCACGTAAAAATGGTTTAAAACAAGACATCTATTTACTACAGACATTGTTTGAAGAATAAGCTCCGGGCGGAGTATTGAGTTTTTGAGGCTCACTGTAGAGAATGAAAAGAAGACACTCAAGACGGCAGTCAACGCAGCCCACTATAGCTAAGACTGAGCCTTATGAGCCTGACAGTCAGAAAGGGAGCAGGTAACCTGGAAAATAGTTGAATTCATCAAGCTAGATGAGCAGCCTTTCTCAGTGGTGGACCTGAACCCACCCTAAATGCTACCGGTCCAGGATGTTAAGATTTCATAGACGCAGCCCTGCCCAAACACCCCGCCTGGCAATGTGGGGATTTTAGATTTTAGAACAATCCATCATGTAGTGAATTCATTATGGTGTTCTCAGTCAGCTCAGCACTACTCACTTACAGCCTAAACACAACTCCTTTCCAAAATACAAACAATTCCTTAACACAATACTTGAACTTCCAGTTAAATTACTTAAATCTACATAATCAAACTATGAGACTGAAACCAATATATCCTGCAGTGGTGTAAAAGCATGTTTTTGTCTAGATTATGGTTATTTTTCTGGTTCCATGCAGCCAGTAGCACTTAGAACTAAACCAAAACATTTACCGTCAGTCCCTGTGGTCGGTATTGGTAAAGTGCTGATTTGCACGCACGCCACATTAGAATGAAGTTGGAGCATTGCTCGCATGCTTATCATGGGGATTATCTGCCTCTGTCCCAGAGTTTCAGTGCCAGACGAGGGATTAGATCAAGTTATTTTAGCCGCAGTAGTTGCAGCCAAAGGCTGCATTACACATCAGCTACCTGGACGTCATATTCTGGAAAAGCTGCAGAGTTTGGTCATCATCTGAATAAAAACTAAACAGGACCAGGTGAAAGATCCTGCCTGGTTGCTTTGCATTCACCGCGGTTAGCAGAGCTGCAAGTTTACAGCAAGTACAGATGAGAAAGAAAAATAACTTAAATATATATAGCGCTGTTGCTGTCACCACATCAGGGATTCAGAGATTAAAGAATTATGTACAAAAGTTACACTTTTCAAATTGTATTAAACTAGAAATGGCATGTGTCCTGTTAGATAACAAACGGCATGAACTAAAGACATGTTCAGTCTAATCTTGAAAAAGCGCGTCATCTCATATTACTTTCATCGTTCTTATTGTTACTTGTTGCTGCAAGCAAGAGAACCTGGGGTTGAAATGGCAGCCTTTCTGCATGGAGTTTGCATGTTCTCCCTGTGCATGCGTGGGTTCTCTCCAGGTACTCCGACTTTCTCCCACAGCCAAAAAACACGACTGTTAGGTCATTGGTACGTCCATGTTTGTCTGTCCTGTGCGGCTCTAATGTGATGCGATGGACTGCCGGCCTGCCCAGCGTCTGCCTTGCCTTTTGACCGATGCAGAGGAGCAACAGCTTCCCGTGACCCTGCAAGGATAAGCGGTTCTAGACCATGGATGTTAGAGCCACAAATCCCAACAGCATGCATCACCAAGCCATGATGTCATTTACTCTGATGGTTTGCATGAAGAGGAAGTGTTGGAAAATAAAAAGTTTACCAGAGGACAAAATGCCCCACATCTAAACTAAATCCATGATCCATGTGATGTTCTAAATTCACTGCAGAACTTTCTGGTCATAGCTCACAGGATGGATGTATTACAAATGTTTTCTTTCTGCAGCATTTAGCCACAAGATGGTGAACAGAGTTACTCTTTAGATGTTTTGTGCCTATACAGTTGTAAACATTTTTAACACTGTTTTTTTTCTCTCAGGCATTTCCACTCTGGCAAACACACCAACACAGGCCAGCGACTACCTGGAGCCTCTCCTCAGCTTCGCTGCTGCTCACGTGCCAACAAGCAAACATAAAGAGACGCCGCTCTACATCCTCTGTACTGCTGGCATGCGGCTGCTGCCTGAGAGGTAGACATCAGCGTGGGAGGGTCCAGCCACAGCTAGGGATGCGAACCTCGTGTTTTACAAAGGCTATGGGGTCCATTTTGATCATACCTACAGTATGAAAACACATCAAAGTGAAGTCAGCGTTGTGCAGCTGTCTTTGTAGGTGATGCAGTAGGTGGTATCCAGCTGCAGGTGTTCTCAGGGCCCACACCTCTGTCCATTCCTGGCTTTGAAATGTCAGTTATTTGCTCTGAAACCCCTGAGCTGAACACTAGAAACTAGATTTCTAAGCTGTTCATTGCTCTAATCTGAACTGTCCTACGTGCCGCTGTGCACCAGAGAAGAGCTTGGACACGTTTTCATCTCCTCACACCTGAACCTGAAGGAAAGTCCTGCATGAATAGGAATGGGGACTCAGAGTGGGGTCTAGATTAGGGGAGAGGGTCTAAGCTCTTATAAAGGCCTGGAGTTTCAGCTTTACACTCCATGTTAGAGAATAATATTTTATAGAGCAAAAAAAGATGGCGGTTCTTGAGGTGAGTAGCTTCTGAATCAATCATAGCTCCTCTTTGGTGCTAAACCAAAGAGTTTCATTTGTTTTTTTTAATCTACATGATGTTGTTAAACACCTTCATAACTTGGTCTGATCAAACCACACCTGCATAATTCTACGCTGAGCAGAAAGTTTTAAAAAAAAACAGCAGAAAATTTTACCATATTGGCATCTAGGAAAGTTTGCTAGTTTTCCCCAAAAATCTTGAGCTCTTCTCCTGTCCTGGTAACGCAGCATCATGAGACGTCTCGTCCTGTGAGCTGACACTGTGGAGCTCAGTTTGGAGATTGAGAAATTAGCTTACCTAACCTTTTAACAATATCAAAACGTTTTAACAGTGTTTGAGCCCAAACTGATTAGTGGGGTTCAGTCTAATGTTGTGCCTCTCCACGTGTAGCCAGCAGGCAGCCATCTTGGAGGACCTGGTGACGGACGTTCCTCTGGAGTTTGATTTCCTGTTTTCCCGTTCACACGCTGAGGTCATCTCTGGGAAACAGGAAGGTACGGTCCCATGCTTGTTAACACCTTAGCAGATTGGGAATCAGTAAACGTTACTCTGTGAACGGGCATTTCTGTCTGGCTGCTCCCTAACCGGGTTTTATTTTTCTTCCTCATGGTTGTGATGACTTGTTCCTGTTGCCTCGCCACTATTAGGAGTGTATGCATGGATTGGCATTAATTTTGTCCTCGGACGCTTCGATCATCCTGATGAGGGTGAGTAGAAACTACTGATGAAATGAGATGGATCTGTTTGATTTTCTGAGCATTTTGTTACATTCTAAAAGTCTGCTTTGTTTTTGTTTGTTTTTTTTATTCAGAGGATGCCACAGTTGAGGTGACGACGGGGTCGGAACACCAGCCGCCAATCAGCAGGCGCCGCACGGTGGGCATCATGGATATGGGCGGAGCCTCCCTTCAGATAGCCTATGAGGTGCCCAGTGCCATCAGCTTCAGCTCGCCACAAGAGGTGAGGAGGAGCAGGAGCTGAGCGCTCTGCTGTTAGTGTTGTGTGTGTTCGATCCAGGTGTACCGGTGCTCTAGGCTGCAGTCACACACCTGCTGTGTTTTTCCAGGAGGAGGCAGGAAAGAGCGTTCTTGCAGAGTTTAACCTTGGCTGCGACGTCGAGCAGACACAGCATGTTTACCGAGTATATGTCACCACCTTCCTGGGCTTCGGAGGAAACATGGCCAGGCAGCGCTACGAGGACCAGCTGGTCAACAGCACACTGGCCAAAAACAGGTAGGTGGGACAGACACACAGGTGCCTCTTTGTGTCTAGAAGCTTTTGTTTTTAATGTTTTATGTTTCTGATGTCCCTATAAAGGGTTTTTCCTTATGGATAAAATCAATGGATGGCTTCTTTCTGTAGCATTATTCTAAGATTGTTTGACTTGTTTAGTCGCCGCTTTTAACAGAAACCAGGGAATTACTGTGAGGAACTGAGAGCTGTGTGCACTTCTAAAAGCATTAGCCTTCTATACCTTTAGTTACGATTTGAATAACTTAGAAGAATCAGATCATTTTAGGATGTAAGCTCGCTTTAAAAAGCTGAAAACCCATCTAGACCCAGAAACTTCCTCACTAAGCCACTCATCCTCCTCCGTAGAACAGGCCTGGGGTCTTTGCCTGAGGAAGCATCTTCCTCTGGAAGCAAAAAGATGGAACATATTGTTGAATATGTTCCCATGTGTTCTATGTTTAGTTCAGGGAACAGGACAGGTAATGTTTTCATGTTGCTGTCCAGGTTTCTGACCACAGAGACGGGTCTGAGCGAGGAGAAGCCCTACCTGGACCCCTGTCTTCCAGTCGGCATGTCTGACACGGTCACCCGGGGCAACCGCACCTTGTACCTGAGGGGTCAGGGTGACTGGAGCCGGTGTCAGGAGGCAGTACGGCCCTTCCTGGGCCTCCACAATGGCACCATGTCTCCACAAGGCATTTACCAGGTACTACCCTTTCTATTGGTGTCGTGTTGCCATGGCTGATTCCAGCTCACCCAGCACTTAGCTGGTGTGTTTGGGCTGTTCATACAGGATTCATACACAGTCTGGAAAATATGAAGGTGGATTTAACCATTTTCCTGGAAACTACAAAAATATAATATAATGCCTAATATATTTTCTAGATTTTGTTCTGTACCACTGAAGATCCATCTGTCTGAAAATACTCTCATACCTACATAGAAAAGTTATGTAGGGTTGTTTTTTTTTTTTGTTTGTTTGTTTTCCCTTTGGACCAAAAAGGTTCTGAGGATGCTGGAAAATGAATTCTGGAAAAAAAATGGAACATGAGAAATGTTTAGGAAGCTGTTCCTTCATTTGTATCTGCATTTGTTCTGTGTAGTGATGATGTGCTTTAACGCTCCCTCCTCACTGATCAGTCTGGGCTGGACTGTTCCCAGAGCAGAAATACGCCGCTAACCTTCAACACTTTGTCCTGCAGGCTCCAATCAACTTCAGCAACAGCGAGTTCTACGGTTTCTCCGAGTTCTACTACTGCATGGAGGACGTTCTGAGGATAGGAGGACAGTACAACAGTAATAAATACACTCAAGCTGCAAAGGTCCTAAAACACACCACAGCTCTTATCAACATAAATATGTAGAAAATTAGACCATTTACCTAATTTTCTTTTTTTTACCAGGACTACTGCAGCACAAAGTGGTCGACCCTGAAACAGCGTCTGGACAATCAGCTGTTCTCTCAGCAGGCTGACATTAGCAGGCTCAGGTAAGCTCACCTGTCCAGGTGGGACCTGCTGAGTCTGGGACTTTATGGAAAAGGCCAATCAATCATGGGTCACTGATCCATTCCAAAGGAAAAACTAGTTGTAGAAATGGCGTGTGAAAATGAGTTGGGGGAACCGCTTCCTGTTCTGGAAGATGTCTCATCCTCTCTAGTGATGCTGCTGTTAACTGTTGCCATAGAAGCAGCTAAAACTGATAAACAACCACGTCTGCTTCTTAACCGGCCACACCACTGTCCCACACCTTTGACTGACTCAATCCTTTACTGTGATTAAAAGGTTCTCTTAATGTTGCTAATTCCCCACAAGGAGGCGCTGTTCAGTTAAGGGTTGATTTCTGCTTTCAAAGGAACCTTACCATCAGTTTGGACACACAGACTCAAAATGTTTGCATGATTCACTTCAGTGACTGACTTTAAACTAGTTTAGATCTTCTTTCATCCTCTATCAGACTGTTTTTAGTTTTATAAGAAAGTGGAGTACTTTTTAAGCCACCCTACCTGGAATGGTCTGGGAGCGGTTCATCTCAGAAACCCCAGCATATGTACACACTCATATTCAACAACAAATCCAGACTACAGAACTGTTGTTCTGCTGTGTTTCTCCTCAGGTATCAGTGCTTCAAGTCAGCGTGGATGTTTGAAGTCCTGCACTCTGGCTTCCGTTTTCCCTCCGACTACCCGAGCCTGAAAACGGCCCAGCTGGTTTACGACAAGGAGGTCCAGTGGACCCTGGGAGCCATCCTGTTCAAAACCCGCTTCCTTCCTCTCAGGTAGCTCTGCTTCTGTCAGCAAGCTGCTCTGACTGGGGCAGCTTGGAGAAAATCCAGCCTAGAAATAGGAACGTGTGATTTATTTATTGATATGGAGAGCAGTGATGACCTGATAAGTAAAACCAATCACCAGAAACTGAATCCCACTGTTATTATCTATGAGAACATGGTTGTTTACCTTAGTCCAGTCCAATAAAACACTTTTTTTAACTACCTCATTTTTTGAGAATATAAAGAACCCTAGCTGCTGCGGTCTTTATTAATGAGTTATTAAGTGGCTGTATCTGTGCTTGATGTGCGGCTCTCTACATCTGCTTGTGGCGTTTCTCCAGGGATCTGCAGCAGGAGACGCTGCGGCAGGGCCACCCCGGCTGGCTGCGGCCCTCCTTTGTCTACAACCACCACCTGTTCTCGCTCTGCCTCTTGGTGGTGGTCCTGGCCATCCTGCTCTACATCCTGCGCCTGCGGAGAATCCACCAGCGGGAGCTGCGGCAGGTGGAGGTGCTGGATCTCCTCTGGGTCGAAGAGGGAGAGGCGTTGCTGCCCTGAGAGCCGCGCCGCGCCGGGCCGACTGGACGTCCTCCAGCGTGTTGAACTCCAGTGTTTTCAGCTCTTACAGCTGCAGAATGTGAGAGTCCAGGAAACATGACGGGAAGTGCACCGCAGGAGTGGTCGGAGAGTCTTGATCTGAGAGGATCCAAAGCCTAATGAGCCCAGAGACCAAACCTATCTGTATATTCTAATGTTTGTGCAGCAAATGTTGGACAGGTCCACTTTCTCCTCGGTCACCCTGGATGGACAGAATCACTGTGTACAAGTGCATCAAAGTCAAAACATTTCTGCTCACAAGTTTACATCCACTCATCAGGGTGAAAGGCATTGACCTTAAGCTGTTAATCAGGCATTTAAGTCATTTTTTTGGGTTGTCTGAACTAACGCAGGACTTGTGACTGTTTGGAACAAAACATTTTCACTGTTTCAAACGTGTTGCAATTGTTGCTTTTAAAACCTGCTGAAGTTGTATCGTCATTCCATGTCAAGAAAAAAGAGCAGCTCAAATCATAAAGTCCAAAATAAACGTGCATGTGAGTAATGAGTGGATGTAAACTTCTGACCACATGTGACTTTACAACAGCTCCGTCCACCATGGTCTAAAGGACAGCACTGACTCTTATTGGCTGGCTCTGGGCTTGTTTTAAGCAGCACCAAAGTGAGCTAAAACTAGGACTAGCTGCTGTAATGGTGAGGAGGATGGGTCTGGCATGTTCAGTCACAAAAGTTTTTATTCATGTACAGAGTCGGAGCTAGTCGTTTACAAGTCTGTTCTAACCTGGAGTGGACCTTTTTTATTTTGTTTTAGCCAAGAAACGTATTCATCAGCCATCATTTCATCAATGCAACGATTGCATCCGGACATTCTTCTGACACCAAATGTGAAGCAGCTGCCGTCTATCTGGAACCCGACTTTTCTTTCCCTCTAATCCTCAGCGATGAGAACGCTGGCGACAGAAAAGCTGAGGAGGCTTTGGACATCTAAATCGGATTTCCTCAAAAGCTAGAGGACGTCTGCTGACCTCGGATACTTGAATGCCGCTGTTGTCCTTCCAAGCCCCCCCCCCCCCCCTTCCTTGTCTATTTCATTCAGAACAGTGTCTGACCCTAGAAGCATTTCAGTACAAAACCCAGATCTGCCCAGTTTCTGGAAACAGAACAAAGCCCTGGAGGCTGGATTTAAAGGGGTAGTTGTGATTTTTTTTTTTTTTTTTTTTTTTTTTTAAGTGAGGTTGTTTTCTAAACTGGCTGACATCTCATTGACGGTAGATATCTATCTTGGAGTCTGCTTTTAGTGTAAATCCCGATTAATTGGTCCTGAAGGCTGAAGCTAGAGGCTGATCCAATTGGACCAAGACCAAATCAGACTTTTACCAGCTTTAAATCCCTCCACCATTTTCCAACACTTCAAACCCTCACCATGTTTACGTTACCCAGAAGCTGATGGTCATCTGCATCAGAGCTGGCTGTAGGTGCGTCACCGCTGACCTTCCTGAGAACAGAACATGTAGTTTCTAGTTTCCTGTCAGAGTAACTGTCTGACAGGAAACTAAAGCGGTATAAATAGCAAACATATTACTGCTGATATGGTCATTGCTATATTATTGCTTTTTACACAACTTTTCTATCAGACAGTAACAGAGTGGAACACACTTTACATGTTGACCCCTCAGTACGTGTTTCACACAGGAAGATCACTGGTGATGCACCGCCTCTCACTTTCACTTCCTGTGTCAAGGATCAGAGGCGTCTGTTCTAACCTTCCAATCTAAAGGTGAAAATTATTTAAAGGTTCGTCCAGCAGTGAAATCTGCTTTGGTCTTGCACCGCCTCAGAGTAGTTGGCGTTAGCCCCCAGTACCAACTGATCTGGGTTTATAGACCCCAACAGAGTTCCCTATGACGGTCAGATGCTAACCTTTCAACAGAACCTCAGTTAAAACTATCCCTTTAAGCAGATGCTCCAAGTGCTGGGTGGGGAACAGGTCTGTGGCACCACAGGGACCATATTCAACCTTTTTATTTAGGGAAAATGAGCCTTACCCTCAGGAAAGAGTGTTCTCCAGTCTTCATATGGACTGCATTCCGTTGTGTACAATGAAGCTAGTGTTGTGCTATGTGACAGGTGGGAAGCCATGATATAAACATGTGACTAGAAACGCTGCAAGAAACGTTTTGATCTCCCAGAGGCAGAACTGGACTTTCCTTCTGTCCTTTTAAAAGAACCTGTTTGTTTTCTCTCAGAAACTGGGGGAATGATTCATGCAGATGATGACCCTGTTGTTTCAGCCATTTCTGGTTCCAGAGTGAATGTGTTTGTTGAAGGACCGCTCGAACCAGAAACTGTTCTTCGGTACACCACGCAGATTCTGAAGTGTTCTTGTCAAACTGCCACTGTCTGTTTGAAAGGTTTTTCTATCTAACATCATCCTGAAGAGGATTTTGGGATTTCTCTGCTTCTGTGATGTTTCTCCTCCCAAAGGACCATTCTTTTTCACGCCTGGGCATTGTGCAATTTTAGACTAATTCACTGCAAGGAGGAAGTTGTTTTTAATTGAGGAAACCATGTGAACTAAAACATTTCCAATCCAATAAAAAGAGATGGAAACTGGTGGTGTGACTTGGTGTGTTCGCTGTATTCTTCCTCAAACCAAGGTGCCATTTTTCTAGGATTTGGTCCCTGGGATTAGTCAAATCGTATAAGCAGAGATCCGCCCCCAGGAAAAGGTACCGCTTAGGGTTCTTTTCTGTGCAGAAGTCCAAGATTTCCATAGTTCACCGAACACATCCTCTGAAAACGGAAGAAGGAAAATGTTCACTTGCTGTAGAAAATGGATGGGCTCAGGCCTCATCTTGGCTCATGTACATCAGAAAACCTTTGACTGCCCTGTGTAGGATGCCCCCCCCCTCTCAAACATCTTAAAGCAGAGATAACGTTGTCTTCCTTCTAAACAATGAAAATCTGGATGAAAAGTGGCATGTCCACATAAATACATGTATTGCTGTGTATGTGGATGAAAAGTGGGTTGGTTTGATCTAATAGGCTCACTGACCAACCCAGGATGGGACCTGGGAGCTACAAATAGTCTCTGGTTTTGGTTAAATAAAGACATTGACTGGCTGACCTTAAACAACCATGAAAAAGATGATCCCACTCACCTGGGGTTTGTGTGAAGGGTCTGACCTGGACTGCATCAGAGCATCGCTGCTAAAATAAAACTCCTCTTCCCCTCTCTACAACATACCAGTCAAACTGGAGGTACCTGGGGAAGGGGTAATAAAAACTGCAAGCAGCAGTGTCAAACTAAATGTTGAAAACAACATTAATAAATGTAAATAAATAAGTAACAACTGGTTAAAGAGACACCAAAATTTTTTGGAAGGACACTACTCAATAACACCGTTTATAAAGATTATATACCCACATACTCTATTTACCCATACTTTCAAACATTAAGGAAATTAACACATTATCTTCATCTGGAGAAATAAACATGAGTATATCAAAAAGAAGATGCAGTAAAAAAAAAATATGAATGAGGAATTTAAGCAATTAGATACTGAAATAATGAATGGTGCTTTAAAACTAAATGGCGTCAATATTTTCTTAAACAGATCTTTGGTCAGCTCTGCCCTCTCTGGTATATTTGGGAGGTATTTTTAAATTACCTTGGTGAATTATCTGCCCTCTGACCTTGGCTGTAAATATGAAAAACGATGACCTTAAGCTGGTGGATCACTTTCTCTTTAAATAGCCATATCAGAGCTGCAGTAACATTTTTAATTTTATTTATTAATTTTTACCAGTTTTAGTTATATTTTTACTGTTCAATTTTTGTTGTTTCTTTCTTTAACGATTTGGATTTTCGGTTAGGATTCAGGTTTAAACAATATTATTTTGTGTTATCTGACATTGTTTGGGCCTAAACAGCAAAAAACAAAGACGTGTGCTTGTTTTTCGCTGCATTCACAACACCATAAATTATCATGGCTTGGCAAGAAAACAACCACACTTTAGGCAATATCAATAAATTAAAATTCGTCATTGACTTGTCGAAAAAAATTCCGGTTAGCTAAACGTTTTTAAGGTCACGTTGTCTGAGCATGCGCAAGACGAAAGGCACTGCCTGCCAGGTGAACTCGCTTGCTCACGAACAACACGGCATATTTGAGGATAACGCGACAAATTTGTGAGTTTTTTTTATCTTACAATTATGTGTCATATCATTTCAGGTTGACGTTATAAGTAGTTGGAATAGAATAGTATAAATACTTGGAATACATGGTTAAAAAGTAATTTCAACTTTATTTTGCCGCTAACCCACGATTGGTTAACATTTTTAACAAACGCCATTTAAAGACGTTTCTTAGTTAATTTAATGCTCCGTATTTTTGACGGTTTCGTTTTCTTCTCTCATATTGTCTGTGTTTTTGCTGTTTGTTTTTTTAAAACAAATGTACTTGAAATGTGGGCAGAATGCAAATTTGACTCATGATGTCGGAAGGGGTCCTGGTCGTGGTGTGCTGTGCAGGCCTCGGTTACATTATCACAGCGTTTGAAGCATTTTTTAATAGTCTTTGTTTTGTAAACTGTTAAAACAAACTTAAAAAGTCTCGAAAATGAACGCCCCAAAGTCAACGTTTAGAGAACAGCGCCGCTCTGTTTTATCACTCTGGAGCGGAACACGCAGTAACTGCAATAACACATAGTCGCCACTAGAGACCGCTGTAGACACTATGTAGAATCAATATCGTCAAAGGTTTCATCAATTTCAGCCCTGCAGCTTTATTCAAGCCGATCAAATACAAATGTATCTAATTGTAAACACACATATAATAGTTGCGTTAACATTTAAACGTATATGTATGAAATGTACCTTGTTAAACGTTGTTTTAGCCTCTACGCGTCCTATTGGAGAAGAGCGTACCACGTGACCAGAAATAAACAACTCGGCTTGTCTTTTCACTGACATTTGTAGATTAATTTGGGTCATTTATCTTTATTTTACGCGGCAGAGCAACACGAGTAGCATTTAATCCCAATTTTCTGTTGTCACTGTTTGTTTTATGGATTTATAAATGTTAAAGATTCCCGAACCATGAGTGAAACTGTAGTCGTTCAGAATGACTCGGTCTCCTCCATCGTATTTCTGGTATCGCTTCTCGGCCTTTTGGCTAAGATCAAGTGTAGTATCTGTTCTTATCAGTTTAATATCTGATACGTCCCCTATCCGGGGACCATATATTAAATTGATTTTTGGAACAGGGAGATGGAATAGGGGCTTGCTCCGTCCACTCCACGCATCGACCTGGTATTGCAGTACCTCCAGGAACGGTGCACCCCCCTGAGCCTGTGAAAAAGTAATTAAGAGATACATTATAGAAACTAAACTCTAAAAACGTATACAAACGTGCATGTGATTTTTTTTGCTGCACGTATTGAGAGCATAAATAACATTTAAATGCTATTAGTGCAAACCATGACCATCTTCCGCTCTGCCTGCTGCATGGTGTTGCTGTTCTCCCGCACACAGCCCGCGATGAGCACATGCTCTGTCTGCTAACCTCCTTCTCATTTCAGTTGATGTATTTAATCACCTAAGTGTAATCTAAAATTAAATAAAACTCAAACAAGCTTGATGGGAAGCAGGCTGGGCATATTTTGCTAGATTTTGAGTAGGGCGCAGAGTATTGACAGCATGGGGAAAATGTGTGATCTTAATTGCCTCTTATTCAGAACCATTCCAAAAAAAGGGAAAAAAACAAAGCATGAAGACGTTTCGCTTCCTCTCTAGGAAGCTTTCTCAATTAAAAAAGTCTGGAGTAATGTGGAGTACCAATTAAGAAAGCTTCCTGGAGAGGAAGCGAAACGTCTTCAACTACAGAAAACAAGTCCAGTTGCTTTGTTTTTTCCCTTTTTTTGGAATGACCATGACCTGGATGACTGAGAATCTTCACCAGCTTATTCAGAACCGTACCCTCGAGTGTATGGACCAGTTTTAAAAATATTGCATTGTAATTTACAACTTCTGTCATCAGAAACTATAATGTGAACTATGATAGCAGAACATTTTTTCAGATAAATGTCAATACTTGACTGACACACATACATTTTGAAGAGCCTGTGCATTGTGAGTGGGGGCACTAGGGTGGGAAGGTGTGAATGAGACTGTGTATGTGTGTTTTTTGTTTTTTTTGTTTACTTGTCAGGTTCGGGTCTGAACTGCTCCCTCTCCCAAGAACATCCCAAGTGTCCCCTAACCCTAAGTGTGGAGCCCATCCCCCCCGTCCTGCCCCCCCTCTGCTGGCTGGGGCCTTGGCCCACTGGTGCATTGGGGGTGCTTGGTGTTTGGGGGTGGATGCCCGGGCGGGTACCGGCTCATTCCTGGCGGCAGCTAGACCCTGGGGCCTAGGGTCCCTGGTGCTTCAGTCCGGTTCCACTGCAGCGTAGCTGGCTGCCGGCGGAGCCCACCGGCTCGCCCCCGCGACTCCTGGGGGCTTCGGCATTGCGGCGGCTGGGGGATTTCCTCGGGGCCGTCTCTCCTCTTCTTTTGGGTGGGGGGCAGATTTCCTGTGTTGGCCCCTCTTGGGCACCTTTACTTTGGGGGTCCCTTTGGGCACAACTGCTATTGAGCATTTTTCTTTTGGATAAACTTTACATGCACAACTTGCACTCTCACAAACTGCTACAGGTGCTGGGTTCCAGGTACTTAGAGATTCACTTCCATACAGTAAACCCTTATTTTTATCTTCAGCTTCCACATTATACATGTCGGATTAAATAATACTAAATATACTTCAGCGATAGTATCAAGGTGTAACACCTTATCCGTTGGTTGTGCTGTTCTTTTTATATCTCTCTTTGCAGGTGATGAAGCACAATGAAGATGTTTTTATCATTCTCTCCCTTTTATCTCCTCTTTCTTTCTCCTTTTCTCCCTTTTCTTGTTTTTCTTTTCCTTTTCTACTTTACCATTGTAGTGTCCATATAATATGTAATACTCCCTGCATGAATTATAATAAAACTATTTACCAACCAAGTGGAGCACTACGGCGAACGCTGTACTGCTCCACTTGGTTTTTGAAAGTAAAATCTGTTGGGTTCTTTTTGAGACAACAATTCTTACGGCCACATTGCCAGACAGGACACAAAAAAAAAAAAGGAAAAAATTATTTTTATTTAATAAGAATGATTTCACTGAAGATTAAAAGATTGGATTAGAAAGAATATTGCTTAATTTAAGTGTTAAATTATGTTTAATCTTATTTTTTTCCTGTCCTATTCAACAGCAAGATAATGATGGCAATGATGTCGATAAAGGAGCTGAGGATACTTTGCCCAGGAAGCCCAAGAAATCCAGCAGCTTGGAGTTTCACGTCTACTGACCAACAGTAAAGGATCAGGGACTGAAAACTCCAGCAATAAGGGCTGAAGATGAAGTCTGAAGATACAAGGCTGAAAATCCTGCTGGGCTGAATGAGAATCCTTTGATCTGGTGGAGGTCAGATGAAAGGGAGTATTGACTGTTGGCTCGCCTTACAAAGCATTATTTCTGTGTCCCAGGGAGCAGCACTGCATCTGAGAGGGTATTTTCAACAGCTGGTGACATCGTCACTGCAAAAAAAGAGCTGCCTAAGCACAGATCATGCCAATGAACTCATTGTCCTTCACAAGAAGCTCACAATTAGTCAGAAGTGAAGAGAAAGACAATAATTTAACTTGGCAGTTTAATTTACTTTGTGTTTAGTTGCCAGTATTTTTTGGCCCTTAAAAGAGAAAATACTTTTATGCAAATTGCAGTGATGGAATGTTGTAGTCAAAGTTCAGTTTCACTTCCAATACTTTGCTTTTAACAAATTTGCACTTTTGAGACAGTTTTGTTTATACCCCAAGTTTAAGCTGTCCCGTTTACAAGTCTGCACTTTGTGTTTAATGTGAAAAATAAAATACATGTGTATTTTGTAACACAGTGGAGCCACTTTCATTATTGTAGAGCAGATTGAATTCAATCAAATCAAACTTAATGGAAATGAATAGATACAGAGCTGTATGAATGGAAATCAAATCGATTCAGGACTTTTGCCAAAATAATGTGGCATGACCCTGGGAATATATGCGCTGACTAGAAAAAATGTTCAGTCACATTGATTATTTTTGCTTTAACCCCTGGACTAGACAACATGGAGAAACTCCCTTATATACCAGATGTCACAGCAGTTTCTCATTGGAAACCTCAGGTTGGCTCTAATGAGACCTGCTGTAACTCGTAGGAAAATAATAATTCAAAAACTTGACCTTCAACCTGGGGAAGAGTTGCTCCTTATCTGTATGGGGCTCCTCCCAGCACCATCAGAAACACCGCCCAGCTCCCAGCAAAGTAAAACACTGGGCTCAAACATAAACTAAACTCTGCAGCTGCAACAAGACAGTGAATGTTTTGGTCACGTCATTCAAAGTGATGAGAAGCTTCCGTCAAAATGGCCTTTAACAGGTGGTAAAGGGAAGTATTCAGGTAGAGTGAGGACATCAAAGCTTCAGCTCAGAAAAACTCCAGGCAGGAAGCAGAAAATACAAAGCAAAGAAAGCGCCAGACGGGTGTTCCAGCTGCATCTCCTTGGCCAAAATAGTCAGAATCTCTTGGATTACCTGTGGTAGGCCTGCATCTCCTGAAGAGGTTCATCACTGCTGCATGTGGAGCAGAGCTCTGGCCTCCTAAAGCCTCAGCACATTCCAGGCTGACGCGCATCAGGACTTTGTTTCTCATCGGTTCTTGGGTGTTTTTTTAGACAAGGGTGTTATGTGTTGCTTTTTGACACGTTATCTGCGACTTGATGTCAGACGGGTTCTAATGAAGTCATTTCTTGACTCTTTAGGCCAAGTATTACCATGCCTGGGTGTGACTATTAAAATTCAGCTCAGCTTTTCAAGAACTGTGCTTAATAGGCGTTAGTTGATGAGCGCTCAGATTATTCCCGTCCAGATTAACTCAACATGCTTTGTTCTGCAGAGCTCATCTGTCAAATGTCATGTGAGAACACTGGAACCTGCTTGATAAAGAATATTTCCGTTCGTTAGTGAAGTCCGCTCCCCAAAGAGTCAAGCTTGACAGAAAAGTCAGAGGACGTTCAACAGAGTATTAATTACGTTATTTTGCCTCATAATTTGGTATTTTTTCCTCAGCAATGATTGATTCAATTATTCCTTCCCCTACTTGCTCTGAAAACACATACTACTTATGATAATTTAAAAAAGTGATCCACTATGTGAAGGTAGCTACTGGTTATAAGGCTGAGTTTACCTTGAACTGCTCAGACTGAAGAAGTCTCTTGGAGAAGAGACAAAACATCCAGAAGACCTTCTAAATTTTTAAGTTTTTCTACCTGGATTATTCAGCTCCATCATGACACACTATAGATATCTTTTATTCTTTCCCAGGAAAATAAGCAATTTCGATCAAGTTTTGTCCCAAATTAAAATATAACTGAACATCAGTTATTAAATATTTGTACCAGTTGTAGTAATAAAAACCTAGTGGCTGCAGTAGCGCCCTCACACCTGCAGGTGGTGCTCAGCTTGGCTCTGGCTCTCCAGGTGAGGCTCACCTGATTCCCAGCATATGAAGCAGCCTAACTTCACCACTCTCTCTCTCACACAATTAAACTGCTACAAAGAACTGAACCAAATGTTGCCTTTTGATAAAAAAGGGGGTAATGGGGATTGTTGAATGTATCTCAATAACTAGAATATCAGTAAAAAGCTGCCGTAACTTATTTAAGTCACTGAAGTCAAAATCACTGATTATCTAGATTAATTACATACAGATTGATATAATTATGTATTTAAGTTACCTTGAATGATTACGGCGTACGGCAACAGAGAACCTAAAATCCTTCTGAGAAAAGAACCCAGCTCCACGTTTTATTTTAAAAATATACTTTAATACAACAGCTGCATATAAATATTAAAATATACATTATACAGGTGTACAGTACAGTCACACAAAACAAGAACAAAAATATTAGGCTTCTATTTGTACGGCACTTTTTTTTTTTTTTCCTTTCAACCATTTTCTTAAAGGTTACTTACTGAAGAACAGCTTGTACATAAAGGTGAGTTGATGTGTTACCAGGTCCATGGTGTTACTGGAGCATTGTATGATTGGTTAGTGACAGACAGACGGGGGTGCAGGGTGAGGGCGGAGGACAGGTAACGGGCTTGCTGTACAGTATACGACATAGTGGAATGTTTTGCTCATCTCTTGGTTTAGCTTTCCTGCCACCGCTTAGTGGGCTTTCAGACGGATTCAACGACCAAACAGCTTTGGGATTATTCGCTCTCTGCAGGACACCCCCCACCTAGCCATCACACGGTCCATCTGGACAGGAACCACTGACTCGGTTTTGGTTAAAGCCACGAGGCGTGTCTCAGCTGCCTGCACGCTACATCAGCAGGACAAGCACCTGGGTTTGCAGACGCTGGCCACAAATGAGCACCGTCCCTCAGGCTGCTGCTGCTGCTGCTGCTGCTGCTGTGAAAGGTGAAGGAGATGTGGAAGGTTTGTCTCTACATGAGGCCCTTACAGGTTTCTGGTTGCCTGGAAGGCTGTAAAAAAGAAGCTATTAATCAAACGGAGAAGCATCTAAGAGGGAGGTATTGGGTGGCTCGCAAAATTATTCACACACTCAACTTTTTCCTACATTAATATCAGAAACGCAAGAGTTTTTATTGGAATTTTAGGTGATCACTTTATAATTCTGCACTACTTTGTGATGATCTGTGAGCACCCTGTAAAATACTTTAAACTTTGTTGTAAAAATGTGGAAAAGATTAAAGAGTATGATTACTTCTAGAATAAATATTATGGAAAAAGCAACATGAAATAATTACAGAAATGTTAGCCATTTTCTTTGAGTCTTTGTTTCTATAATGTCAGCTTATTTTTATGGAAGCAAAGACGAGGACCACTTAAGCTCTTTTTGACACATATACATCCTAATGTTGTAAAAGTGTGCAGACTCTCAAACTTTGGCAGAACATAAGAGGACAGTTTTATTTAGAAAGGCATTAATCTTTATAGAAGTGTTTACCACGCTCCATCATTTCAGTGTAATGACAGGAGACACCAAATATCTGCTCTACTGATGAATCTCAGCAAACTCCAGGAGGAGCCGAGGTCAAGCTAACAGAGACAGGAGGCCAAAGGTGGAGAGCAGCAGCACAGCAGGGGGCAGCAGCGCTCCTTCACAGCTGTCAGAGCAGAGGTGGTGGTGGGGATTAAAAAGGGCTTCATAGAAACTACTCTAACGGTCCAGTTGAGGGCGGCCGGCTCCTTTGAAACCAGAGAGGCCTGAGCATCTGTGACAATGCCAGCGCTGAAGCAGAGTGGGGAGGTCAGCGGCGTCCCACCAGTGTAGGCTTACTTATGCCTATTGAGTCCACTGGTGCTAAAAACCCTCCATGGTCGTCTGAAATCTCAGCAGCTGCCCTCGCTGGTCACTAAGCCTAAGCCTGAATCTCTAACCAACACCATTTTTAGATTTTAAACTGATTTATGTTGTTTTCAGACATGGCCTCAGACCTGTCAGTTCTTGTCCTGTTAGATCTCAGTGCTGCATTCGATACAGTTGATCACAATATTCTCCTACAAAGACTTGAACATACTGTAGGGATTAAGTGGAAAAGCATTAGGCTGGTTTAAATCTTATCTATCAGACAGATTCCAGTTTGTTCATGTTAATAATAAATCTTCTTCAAACTCTAGGGTCACTTGTGGAGTACCACAGGGTTCAGTCCTTGGACCAATTCTATTTACTATATATATGCTTCCGATTGGCAAAATTATCAGACAGCATGGGATTAATTTCCACTGTTATGCTGATGACACTCAGCTATATTTATCCATAAATCCTGATGAGTCCAATCAGTTACTTCGACTGCAGTCATGTCTTGATGACATCAAAAGCTGGATGACTTTAAATTTCCTGCATTTAAATTCTGACAAGACAGAAGTTGTAATCTTTGGGCCAGAGTCCTCAAAAAATAAACTTTTTAATCAATCACTTAATCTGGATGGCATTAACTTGGCCTCTGGTAATAAAGTTGAAAATCTTGGTGTTATTTTTGACCAAGACTTGTCATTTAAATCCCATATTAAACAGTTTTCTAGAGTTTCCTTTTTTCACCTCTGGAATATCGCCAAAATTAGAAACATTATGTCCAGGAGTGATGCTGAAAAACTGGTCCATGCATTTGTTACTTCAAGGCTGGACTATTGTAATTCTTTACTATCAGGAAATCCACAAAATGCTGCAGCAAGAGTTCTGATGAAAATCAACAAGAGGGATCATATTTCTCCAATTTTAGCTTCCCTTCATTGGCTTCCTGTTAAATCAAGAATAGAATTTAAAATTCTCCTTCTCAGATATAAAGCCCTTAATAATCAAGCTCCATCATATATCAGAGATCTGCTGTGGCATCTCTGCATTTGGGGTCTGGCCCCACCAGATACCGCTGTGGAGCTCTATGTTCACAATAATCAGCGGGATATGACCGTTCTTTATAGAGTAATATTGTAAAAAAAGACTAATTCCCATACCAATAAAATTCTGTTCTAAACATTTGTGTCTATATAACTAACTCTGCCAGAATACTGACAAGCTCAGTAGGCTAAATCCTCTTGAAGCACCTTGATATTGGGGCCAGCCCACCAATGAAATCCAATCAAAATACTGGAATTGCACACGTTATGTTTACGTTCTGCCGGATAGTGTGCGACAATCTAGTGTTGGTTTTCCTTTCTGGCCCATTAAAGAATTGATGTGAATCTTTTCTGTTCAATAAATGAGGGAGTCTTTATTTTGTAATTTTATGTATAAAAATGTAATAACATTTAGCTTGTATAAAATGGCTATAATAATGGCCAATAAACCAACACACTAGTCAGTAAGTTATCTGTTTAAAGATGATCAAAGTAAGGTTGTATGCATCACAAAAAAATAGTAGCTGTTAATAGGTGTTTTTGTGCCCCACTTAACTTATCGTGCGAGAGACACCACAGGAGATCTGATCACCCCGTATTTTCCTAACAGAGCACTTTTCTCTAGTGTGCAGGTCTACTGGTGGTTCCTAGAGTCTCTAAAACTAGAATGGGAGGGAGCTAGGGCTGTTGGAGACATCAAGATGTATTTTTCTCACTCTGCTGAGTTCTCCTACTGTTCTCCAGTTTGCATTGTTTGTTTTTATTTACATTTTTAAGTTTTTCTTCTCTTGTCTTTTTTCTCTTCATAGTAATTATACCTTGTCTGGCATTCTGTTAGCTGTGACACCATCCAAGGGCGCAGAACATCTATGACCATATAACATAGAAAGGATACCTGGCTCAGTGTGTGCGTCTTTGTATCTTTTTTGGGTCTCTGCTCTGTCTTCTCAAACCTTCAGTCGGTTGAGGCAGATGGCCGTTCTCTCTGAGCCTGGTTCTGTTGGAAGTTTTTCCTTCATGTTAAAGGGGAGTTTCTAGAGAATCTAAGTTTGGCTTGATGCATGTGAGCAGTTCAGATTTCCAAACTGTTTACCTCCGTCTGTCCCTGCCTGACAGTGGCATCCAACCAGGAAGTAGCCTGGACAGGAACTGTCCGGTTTCTGCAGACTCACGGTCCATATAAGGTCTGAGCCGCAGCGTGGTCGACCCAGGCTGCGGCTCAGATGTGACAGTCAGGAGACTGCAACAGGAAAATGTTTTTGTTTCTTTTTTTTTCCCCAGGCACAAATAAACAGGAACATTTCAGTAAAAGAGGCTCAGGGATGTGAACGGAGACAAGAAGGCCTGCCAACAGAGGCCCCTCCCTGTTGAAGCTCAACTGTCTAAGAGATGTTCCATGGCACAAAACAATATATACCTCAGTTATCCGGGTCATCGCAACAGCAAACAGGCTTAAATTGGAGGCAACCGGACTTTGGTTCAGAAGACGTCTGATTTTGTCTCAGCCTGTCCTATACTAGCCGTTAGCGTCAGACTCTGGTAGCAGCTAGTCTGGATTTAAATTTAAGAAGCCAAGAAAGTTATCTACTGCAGATGAATGGTTAACTACTACCACTACTTTGTAAAGTGCCTTGAGATGACATGTTTCATGATTTGGCGCTATATAAATAAAATTGAATTGAATTGAATTGAACTAATGGTAAAAGTCTGTGATACATCCGCATAAGTCTGAACCAGGGTCAGAAATCAGTAGGAGCAAAGTAAGAAGTTTAACATGTTGCTGAATGATTGAAATATTAGCTCCCAGACACAATGTCTGAAGTAAGCGTCACCTGTTTTAGATTATTAACCCAAGCTGCTCCTGCTTGATGTTGTGCGTTTTGTCGGTTATATCTCTAATCTGTGTTATTTCGGTACTTAGCAACACTGAAAGACAAACCTCAGCATAAGCAGCGCATTGTGTTTAATGCAAATTAAGAATCGGAATAAACTACAGATGCTTTTCTTGGCTAGAAATGAATATAATCTATAAATATTGTATAAAAGCTAATCTTTATTTGATATGTATGTAGCATGTGTACAGCCTAATGATGAGGTTCTGTTGGTCTGAGCTCCTCCTATGAGCAGCACCAGGGAACGCTCCACTACACGGTTGGATAAATACTGAAGCAACAAAACAACAAATCAGTGCCCCGAATCCACCCCCCAATATTTAACGTTACGGTGTCAGAGTCCTGGTGAAAACACTAATTTACCATTTGGTACAAAATGTTGTCATTTAGCTTTTGATACAATGACACTTGATTTTAACGGGTTAATTATTTATATATTTAGATAAAGCCTGCAGTGGGCTGCTCAACAGACATCTGTGTATCTCGTCAACTGCCGTTTTAAAACAATCTTACCTTAGGAAAACCTGACGGTTGACACTTCAGCTTTCCGAAAATCTGAATTCTTATTCAATTCTACGTATGGACAAGTGTAGTTGTCGCCTTTCAGCCAGCAGTGGGCAACAACATTTGGGCGTAGGGGTAGTCCTGCATTAGACCACGTGCCATACAGCCAGGAAAAAGCTCTGGACTTTAAACAATAGAACATAACATTTGGGTTGTTAGGAAACCAGATAATGGGCCCATGCCTACTAAAAAAAAAAATCATAGCTTGTATTAATATCACTTAATCTTGCTTGGACAGAAAACAAACCCGTTCGGGTCAGATACCTTCTAGGGATCATGACAGAACAAAGGATGGACTCATTTACCTGTTGGGCCTTCCATACCACACAGAAATAAAATCGAGCACAACATGAAAGGGTACATTAATGGGAACAGGAGCCTCCACAGACGGCCATGAACTCCTCCACCACAGCTTTCTAACCAACAGCTAGCTCTGCAGGAGGTGAGGTGTTTACAGTTACCACCTCTGTGAGTGCTTAAGACAAGGCTTTTCCATCAGGCGGGGAGCAGCGTGTTGGAAAACAGCAGCTATGTGGGAGCTCAGCAAGTAAAAGAAGCAAACTGAAGGAAATGTCTCCGCAAACACATTTCCCAGAGGCAGCGTTGCAGAGACTGGTGTCAGCAACTCTGCAGGAAAAGGTTCCTTAAAATATTTTTGCTTTGTTGTTTTAGCCGATACGTGGTGAGACACCAGACGAGGCTGCATTCCTTCTCCCTTCACAGAAACATTAGGCGTGGCACAGCAGTCATAGGTGAAGTTTTACCTTGTAACAGAAATGGAGATCAGCAGTAATAACACAGGTCCTCGTGGCTTTAAGCTCCAGGCACTTCAGGAAGGCATTATTATACAAGCAAACCACCACTAACAGTAGGCGCTTGCAGGACAAAAACCCAGTCAGCAGTTACTGCCTCATGCTTCCATGCAGATTTTGCATTATGGTTGATTTTTTTTTCATCGTAAAGTAGCACCATACCGAGACGAACCCAAACTGTCTGTTGCTCAGAAGCAGCAGGCACCTTCTAGTCTCTGAATCGATATCTGTCTTTACAGAAAGGTGCCAAGAGTCTTTTTTTTTTCTTTTGGAGGATTTCAAACCCTCCTCAAAGGTGCTTATTTGCTCTTACCACAGTGCAATTCAAAGGATCCTTGACTATCTTTTTTTTTTTTTGTGTCCAATAATTTTTAGAGAGCTTGGACAGGTTGGTCTACAGCTTCAGCAAAGACCGAGACAAAGGCAGAATTCAAAAACTCTCAAGACTAGCACCCACTTTGTGGGCTGCGGCATCATCAAAATAACAACAGAATCAGAACATCGACAAAAGCAAAAGTAGACTTATTTGCTGTCTAGATCTACAAGTGTTTTCCTCTATTGGTCATTGCAATTCAGGACGCTGCGCTACATAATCAGGTCAGGGGTTGAGGAGAGGGCTCGGGGAAGGCATTGAGGAGACTTTTTCCCTTTTGTAGCTTCAAATGAAGACACTGCTAATAAAATGGAGGAGGGTCACCCCCGATACACAGTGGCAGTGTTAATTATGGCAAATATGACAACAGTCTTTTTTTTTTTAAGCATCATAATGTGTTAACATGACAGGTGTGAATCAGAGTGGTTGGGATGTTTGAGCCTTAGTTTCTGTCGTCTTTGGTCAGTTTAAATTAAGGTGCCATTTTCACTTTCTGTTTTAGCCTTACTTTCATTTTGATGCAGTGGAGATGAACTGAAAGAAACGTGGGGATGGGGGGGGGGTGGTATTTAAGCTCCAGAGGCTTCTTTAACAAACAGGCCACTGTTGCCGTTTACCAGGACAAGTCTCGACGCCGATGCAGTGATTTCATAGGAGCCCAGAGGAATGAGAAAACACATCCACCTCTTTGTTTTCAAAAAACGGGGCTCCTCCCACTTCCTTGTTTTAGAACTTCCTCTATCCTCAGATGCCCCCTCGCCCTCGGCTCACTACCAGCCCCCTGCCAACAACTACGACCATCTACAAAACAGTGCAATGTCTATTCATAGGCACAATGGGATACAAATACAGCACAGGGAGGGGAAGAGGAGCACTATACACTCTCATACAGTATGTTACACACGCACGCACACACACACACACACACACACACACACGCACACACACGCACAGAAAACAGTAGAGACATCAGCAGCTCTAGCCTGGTGGTGTTTGTGGTGCAGCCTGCAGTGACAGGGTGCTGAACACGGCTGCTGTTTTAGGAGAGCCGACCAGAGGGAACCAGGAGCGAGGTGGAAACTTACTCCCATCTTGTTCTCATCTTTTCCCCAGCCTGTCTTCCTCCCATGCTCTTACTTGGATGCGCACAATGGGAGAGCAGAGAAGGTGTAGCGAACCTCGGGCAGGTCAGTGGGGGGTGCTGGGATGAGGGAGCATGGAAAAAAAAAACAGGTGCCGGGTGGTTTAACCTGTCGCTTCAACTCCACCCTGCAGGGTCTCCTTACGCTGGTTCTGACCACTCGTGCTGGCATCCAGAATCCTCTGCACAAAGTCTTTGGTCCGCCCAGCGACTAATGGACCTAAATTTGACAAATGGCATCACATGAGGAAGCAGGAAGGAAAGACACGGAAATGGAGAAACTTTGGCTAATAGAGCACTGCTGGTATCCTAGTGGCTAAAGGCTCAACGCTGAGTGTCTGTTTCTCACCGCTGGACTCTTTAAGGATGTCTTCGAGACGTTGGGTCATCCCACGTTCGTCTCCATCTTCCTCCTCACTGCTCTCCACCCGCCGTCGGATCACCTCCTTAATCCGAAGCAGGGCCCCCAAAAGGTTTTCTGCAAAATGGAAAGGAAAACAAAATCAAGCCCCTACAGGGAGGACAGGTCACGGTGAAGACCAGTTTCTCAGTCAGCACCATTCTAAGACACAATCACATCAAATTCACACGAAGGGGCAGCAGTCTAAACGCTTGGACACATTTTCCTCTACCAACTCCTCACATTTGGAAAGCAACAGGTTTACTCAGAAGCCTGGAGAAACTCCTGTCACATACGGAAGAAGCACAAAAAGCCAGCAGTGGTTATTTACGAGGGCTCCTTTTCATTTTCTTCTTGTAAAACTGGTGAAGGAGCAAAATGACCTGGAGCAGACTTCAGGAGGTCCCAGAAAGTTTGAGCAGATTCTAGCAGAGTTGTTCTGTTTCATCCTATTGAGCTTTCAGCCTCTGTCTGCGATGGGACATCCTGGAAATGTTGGTAGCTTTTTGGAAATCTCAGGTAAAGCTAACGGTCAAGATTCTCTAAGACAATTGGGGTCCAAACTTTCTGCCAAGATGGACAAACGAGTCAAGTTAAAAGTACTTGAGGGCCACAAATCTTTTTTTTTTTTTTTTTTTTTATAACAATGATAAATTTGATCTAAAAGCACCTTTCAGAGCTCTCAAGGACACTGTACAAATCCAACAGGGTATCAGCAATAAATTGTGATTTAGCAGGAGAAAGCTCCTTCCTGCTCATGGGGCTGAGGCATGAAGGAGGAACAGTGAAGTGAACGGAAGAGGAGGATGTAAGGGTGCGGGAGGAAGTAGCCATGTGGAGATCAGAAAGCAGGGGGAGTGAGGTTGTGGATGGCCTTGAATGTGTACAGAAGAATTTTGAATTGTATTCTAAATGTAAGTGGGAGCAGGTGGAGCTGCTGTAGGACTGGGTGATGTGGTGAAATGAAGGGGCTTGGCAATAATGCAAGCAGCTGAATTCTCAACCACTTGTAGCTTATGCAGGGATTTCTGATGAAGGCCAAAACGAAGAGAGTTACGGTCGTCAATGCTGGAGGTGACAAGGCTGAAGGGGAAAGGGAGGGCTGAAGATGATTAATATTCTGTAAATGAAAATATGCAGACTAGGTGATGTGAGAGATGAACGATGCTATCAAGGATAACACCCAGATTCTTCACCTGAGGTGAAGGAGAGACTGTGGAGCCATCAACAGAGATAGAAACTGTCAACTTTGGATATTACAGATTTGGGTCTAAGTTTTGTCACTGTTTAATTTAACAAGTTAGTGCTGAACCAAGATTTTATTTTGGACAGGCAGGAGGCGAGGTAGGAGGGTGGGAATATAGAATCTGGTTTACTAGATAAATCTAGACCAATTTCCTCTGTGTAGCAGTGAAAATGGATGTTACATTTCCAGAAGATAGTGCCAAGGGGAAGACGGTAAATAATGAGAAGCTGGGGTCCCAGGACAGAGCCTGCAGGTTGTGACAAAGATGGATGGGAAATGAAGGACTAGTTGAATGAACTGGGTTGCAACCAGAAAGGTAAAAGTAAAACTAGTTAAGGGGGTGTCAGTGATGCAATTGAAGATCATCTGGGGAGAAGGATGGAGTGAGAAATTGCATCAAAGGCCAGATTCAGATCCAGAAGAATGAGAATAGAAGGTAAAACACAATCAGCTGCCATTAGCAGGTCTGTGGTTTTATTTACCAATGCAAAAGTACATGTATTGTGATTTTATCTTAAAAAAACTAAACATGATATAAAAACACTTGCTTTCCTTAGCCAGATGTAGCTGATAGGTGTGCCCAGGTCAGGGTTAAGTAACTGTCACTGAATGTTAGTGGTCCTGTTTACTATTGAATTAAGGTTAAAGACATATCAGGCAAAATCCACTTTTTTAGCCATTAAGTACATTTTGTTGTGTACTTGGAGTCTCTAGGAATGCAAAATAGTTGAATGCAGTCTGCGTTGGAGCTGCGTACTTGTCTTTATATTCTGTATATTCTGTGTGGGTCATAATGTTTCTGTTTTCTGTTAAGTTCTCTGGTTCTCTGTAAGAACCGTGGTCATCTACTGTAATGGTTCTTCATCCAGCAGATGGAATATTTATTATATTATATTGGCTTCCATCCAGACCATAATAATTCAAGCTACCTGAAATCCAATAGCCAAGAAATACTGCATACCAAACAGCCCTTAGTCATGTTAACAATGCCTACACTGACATTGTGACACTGCAGATTTCCAATATACTGTACACAGCCCTATTCTGTACTATAGAAACCCACTGGGGAACCCAACAGTCCTTCTAAAAGGGTCTAAGGTTGCAGATAGACGCTGGCATGTCTGCCAGTATTGTAGGAAGACGGTCTTGTGCAGATAAATTGGAAGGAGCTTGCTGTAAGAAAGATGTCACACAAGCACAGCAGTGTGGCTCCTGACATCTGTGCATCTGGTTGGAACATTAGCAAAGTACGACGCAGAGAGTCTGCCCCACAAATCCAATTTAGAAACGGCGTCTAATTTCCCTGCAGAGTGGGCGGAGCCTTCCAGCACCAAACTGGATTCTCTCTAATTAGTCAGCTGAGGGTCTCCCCGTCTGGGCTGCAGAGCTCAGGCGTTCACTCATGCAGCGATTCTCCACTTCAGCTGCTTTCCTGTGTCTCTACAAAACCGTGGTCCACGCTTTGACTGTGATGCTGACAGCGTGAAACACAAGACTGACTGCCTTCAGTCAGGCCACCGGATCCGAGGAGAGCGGGGGAACATCTTCTGCCACGCTGCACTTTTTCCACATTGATGGGGTAACATTTCTGTGCGCTGCCTCCCTTTGGTGGAAAGATGAAGTGTCTACACACATTCAGACAGGCAAATTGTAAGCTTCCCAGCATTGGCCTGGTTCGCTGTTAAATCTACATATTATGTGCATGATGTGGGTTTTGTCCAGACAGCACAAGCCAAGTTAGAAAGACAAAGGTTGCTCAGAGGCAAAGTTGAACTAAAGTCACTGTGGAGAGGCGAAAGGAAGCAAAGCAACATGTGAGGTTAAGCTCTGTGTTTTTAGGCTCGCCGCCATAAAGACAAAATATTTTGGAGATCCACAACAAAAGCTGTCCCAATGAAACGCTGGACAAGGATCAGGAATGAGTGGAATGCTCAAAAATTAGAGGAGGAAAGGAAAAAATAGAGGAAAGTTAAACACTGGTTAGACTGGAAAAAGGGCTTAACTGAATGAGCTAAAGAGGAGCAGGAGGAGGAGGATACAGGCGGGAAAGCTGGCAGGAGGAGAGGTGTTGATTAGCGGGAAAGAGGTGAAGTCACACTTCTCAGGTTCTTCCTCCCTCTGTGTGTTTACATGCTCTGTAGTAGTCCTGTTACTATCGGCTTTCTGCGCCGATTGGATTTCCTAAACGGGGCGTTTTAAAAGCAGCTAAAACAGATGGCTTCTCTGCAGTGCAGCTCGCCTTGTATTCCATTAGTACGGCGAGGAACGCTGTGGATCTGTTAGCCCAGCTACCGCTCAGTCATCTGTTGCATGTCAGAGGATCACTGTGGAGAAAAGCTGCTGCGCTTTCTGAATGGATCTATCTGCATCGCTGTAACCGTACAAAACATGTCCACTTTTATCAGCAGCAACGTTAGATGAAGGCTGAAGTCCTGCTTAGGATTTTACAGCTGGTTTTATTCTAAAACAGTCCAACATCACTGACCAATTCATCACTGTTTTTAGCAAATATGCTGTTTTTTAAATAATAATTCATTTACTAATGGGCGCAATAAAGAACCACAGACCCAACAGCCATAACACGCATGCTACTGATTCAGTGTCAGAGTGATTACATGAAAGGTTTCTATAATAACAGCAGTGGAGTGCCGTCAGCAAGGCCGTTCATTCTGTGGACATACAGGAGACAGACAGGGGACAGAGACCGTAGATGCTGTCCATGCTGGTCTGGTGCATTCCACTGAAAGTTTGAGTAAAGTGTGTCATTCCTGATATTGTTCAGCAGAACAGCATAATTTCATTTTAAAGTTAATTGGACAAGGGGAAACGTATGAAGTAGGGCAGGAAGTGAAGGGCTGCCCTGGTTAAAAATGATCTGACGTGCTTTAAAGCAGAACCCAAAATGGTAAATACGTGGACGACAACAGAAAAGTAGCACATGTCAAAGACTGAGCCAATGATCAGCTCCAGGATGATCAGAAAAGGTCAGCATCCGTTGAACTTGACCGCTCTGTTTAATAACTAGCATCGAATGTCTGGAACAGACTTTGAATCTGTGATAGGAGTGAAATGACTATATTTATTTGTATAAATTGGATGTTTTTATAAAGTGCTTAAGATGACAGTTGTTGGGAGTAGGAGCTTTTAGGGCTGAGCGATAAATCAATTTTATCCTTTTACTCAAATTTGCAATTTATAAAGATTGTATTTTTGGAAACTCAAGATTTTATTTATGCACAATATTGTTCCTAAAATGGACAATTGTTTTGGTAGAAGCATGCAATGTTGAACATATGTTTAGGAAAATGCATTGTGGAAATACTCTAAAGAAGAAAGTTTTCTATCCTAACATAAGGCAATTTAATTTATTCATTTATTTGTATGTTTGAAGTTACACACGTGAAGTGAAGCCTTTTCTTGGATGTATACTTGAACTAGCTCATTGTGTAAAACCATTAGCAGCAAACACTTTATTTTCTTTCATTGTTTACAAAGGAAGGGCCCGCCATCTTGTTTTATAAGCAGGTTTCCCAGCTTGTATTTAGTTGCACTCTGAATTAACTCTCAGGCAAGATGACTGAAAAAAGGCAAGATTTTAAACATTATTTCTTTAGTTTTTTTTTTTTTTTTTTTAAATAAAGGGCGAGTGATGAAAATTATTAAATTGGATTTGGTGTAATAAAATTAGAGATTTTATTTTTAAGCCCTATTGTCCAGCCCTAGAAGCCATTTAAATATACTAAAACTGAAAATGCTGACAGGCGGTGAAGAGGTTAGATTTACCAAACATACCGACTGGTCTAATGAGAAATATTCTTTTTGGGTCTAGGATTTGCAGATAGTTTATCAGACCCCCTCCAAACACTGATTGTAAACCAGTAGTCTGCGAGGCACGGTGGCCCATGCTAAGGGGACATTTCTTATACAATCATGTTGGGATCAGTTGGGATCATGGATCAGTTTCAATACGTCAGAATACGAGAAGAGGTCATGCTGCATTTTGCTGAAGAGGAAACACCCTTCCAGTGTTTCAACAATGGAATAATCCCAAACACACCAGCCTGCCAGCAGCATCAGGACAAAAAGATTAAAGTTGCAAAGAGGCCAGACCTATCCCCGTAGCTTATTCCAGTACAAAACTTGGTAGCTGGCATCAAACATGCTGTTTTTATGTAAAAGCCAAGAAGTGCAGATGAACTGTGGAGTTACAGGTGGCAGAAGTCCATCGACTCCATGCAGCAGATATGAAGCAGCTCTCTGAGAGCTTACACAACTAAACAGCCCCATAGCCATTTGGCCTCGCTGTCTGCAGAGGGAGAATAAATTAGATCATGTTTTATTTGGAACAGAATGTGTAGTGCTCCCAACACGCTTGTGTGTGTAGTTTTCCGCTTTACTTATTTTTTTTAACAAATTGCTATTATTTTGAACAGAAATATGGATAAAGAACCACTTAAAAGGCTCCTTTAGGCCCAGCGGCTGCAGCGGAGCCCAATCCATGGACACTAAAGTGGTCACTATGTGTGCGGCACTGACCGTACTCCTGGTTGAGCCCCCACAGCTTGATCTTGTTGGCTTCATGCTGGGCTTTCTTCTTCAGCCGGCAGGCCCTGAAACCAAAGGAAAATAAGACACAGACGTTCACTGGAACTGGTAACTCTGCTCGACGGCTTCCTTTCATCACATCATCCCATTACTGAGCAGCTGGTGGGATTTAACAGAAGGAACAAACTTAACAGTGAGGTGTTTCTAAACCCTTGTTCCTCTGAAGTACCAGTTGACACTTCATACCAAGGAGGGGCTGTTAGAGCATTTGATGATGGCAAAAATGCAGCCGAGGATAAAACAAACAATTCATAAACCAGATTAAATAGTCTCCTGGGGGCGATTCTCAGCCGAACAACATTCCCTCCTATCCTGCAGCCTTGAGTCAGTGGAATCAACCTGCAGGCACAGTTTTAATGCCCACTCTGTCCTCTATGCAACTCTAAAAATAGACCCATACAAGTCATTCCTTTTAATGTGATGGATCATCTACAGCTGTGAATCAATTAATTGTGCTGGGAAAGAGCAGCAGTGGATTGCCAATAAAGCCTCTTTTTATGCTGGTTAAAAACAGGTCGGCACCAGCTAACATAAGCCTTTTCAGCACAGTGAGATAGAGCTTTATGCTTGTGTTAGGTGATTCTGCAGAAGTTGTGGGTATCCATCGTTCCTGGCTCCAGTTGGTATTGACGGAAACGACGCCTGGGTGCACACATCAATTCTTCCTTTGGCTGCTGTGCACGCGGCATTTTTGCTCCCTTGAGAGACATGCTTAGTTATAACGTAGTAGATTTACTCCAGGAAGGAAAATAATTGTGACTTTTTGTACCATTCACAGTCCAGCAATTAATTATTCCAGAAATGTGTCTCCTAAAGCTCAAGTTCATAAGTGATTGGATCCCTCAGACAGAACCTCATCAGGCGGTACAAGCATATGGGCAGAGGGATAACAAAACTCCACTAGTCGTCCCAATCTAATCCCAGGGACCAGTATGGAACCCCGTTCAATGGATTTTAAAATGATCAGTGTTAAGAAACCAGACTAAAAGCTGCACTGTCGCAGCCACCGCCTAGGTGAGATTTGCTGCCCCACTCTGCACAGTCAATCATTCAAATCCACATTTTATTCAGACATGAAAATCACAACATGATCCACCTTCCCGTATAGTGGTGGCTGTAATGCACTAAACATAGTCTGCCAAATGCCATTAAATTAAAAGTAGAAGAAGAGTGCGGCTCTAATGGTGAGCTGAAAACACATGTGCGCGCATGAAGGGAGTCTTGACTTACGTAAAATCAAACGGTACCATGCTTTGGTTCAGACACTCATCGCTGTGACACTTAGGGAGTGGAAGAGCGGGCGATTTTCCATGCTGAACTTGAACGCAGCACTGCACGCACAAGTGCTTAATGACGTCAGTAACCGCTGGTCCAGTAAACAAAGCAAGCATGGCTGATAGGAATCTTTTTTTGGAAAGTATGGCTCCACTTTCCAAAATGATTGCGCTGGCTGTGATATTTGTGAGGTGAAGTACAAGGCCAGCGGTGGGAATAAGTCCAATCTGAGGAAGCTCCTGATCGCTGCTGCCAATTTAGTCAATTTCTTGCTATATTTAGCCACTTTTCAAACCCATCCAGCGACCCTTTTCCAAAAAAAAAAAAAATGACTAGAGAAAAATCTAGCAACTTCCTTCTGTGGTATTGGTGACATCCCGTGAAAGTAACATTCTGGAGTTACTGTCTTGGGAGAGGTGAGAGTGTTGCTGCTGCCTCGTCGTGAAATCCGCCTGTAGTCAGAGCAAAGAATGCTGAGAGCCTCTCTGTTCCTTCATTGCAAATGTATCCTGCCCTGGTTTAGAAAGCTGAATAAAAGATATTTTTAATATAGTTTCTTCTTCTCTGAAACTGTCGCATTAAAACAATTCCCTGCATTTATTCACACACACCTTGAATCCCACGTTCACCTCATTCACTCTGTGCCTCTGATAACTGTCCTTTACATAGGCACTGGATTCAGGCAGTGCATTAAAATTAATACATTATTTAATGAGGAACACAAAAGTACCAAAAATGGGTACCGTTAAGTACCGGTATTGATCCCCAGGTACCGGCTATCAGTACCATATCGATTCAAATGTGAAAGGTACCCATTCCTACTGTCCTTTAACTTTTCTTGATTATTCTATCAAAGTTCTCTAGAATAGTGCTTTTAAATTAAATGGTACAAAATTGTATTCCGGGGGCCCCCTTCTAGGCGCGTTTTAACTTATTCCCTAAATTTTTTCACCCCTGACCCGTTTTTATGTCTGTCATTTTCATGTACATGGCTTGCAATCCAAAATAAAGGCACTGCATGTCACTTTGTTAATTTCTTATGCCTGAAAATGTCTAACCTGATTCTTGCTAGATAGATGTAGTTCCGCTGAGCTCCACACGTCTTCACAAGTCCATCTGGAATCGCTCCATTGGAAATGTATTTCAGAAGGAGGGACCTTATCAAAAATCCTTTCATATGATTGGATAAACCACTTGTCTGTCATCTCTACTGACGTGTTACTTCAAACACTCACAAACCAACCCGTGACGCTGAAGAGAGCGACACAGGGAAAAGCAAAACAGAACAGCCATCATGATGAATATAGCGCAATGTCGGTAAATGACCGTCCGATGCTGGTGTTCTTTTAAAGAATTACCCGTATTTTACGGACCATAAATGACACCGGATTATAAGGCGCGTTAAATATTCTTCCCATATTACTCCGCCCCTCCACAAACTCACATATTACCTGACCGGGAGAGGTGTCCGTCTCTGTCGGGAGGACGGTTTTTAAGTCAGTATTGTGGACTTTTGATCACAGAAATATTATTTTTATATAGGTTACAGCCAGACTATAAGCGCTGAGCAGTTTTCTCTTCTGCGCACACACACACACACACACACACACACACACACACACACACACACACACACACACACAGAGTGGCGAAACGGCGCAAACATCCAGCCAAGATTTTAACTTTTGATATCTGTTATGGACAAATATTTCCCACTAATTTAGTTTTTCTTACTGCACACAACCCCGCCCCTCAACAAGCCCCGAGAAAGCAGAGAAGTACTGGGCCGGTTGGGGGACCAAAGCCCCGGGAAAGTAAGGCGCGGGTAAATTAAATTAGTCGGGTAAATGTGTATGGAAATGCTCTCCGTGATTTGCAAAGCCCCAGGCTTTTGAGTGCCAGTGGAAAAAGGGCTATTGTTGATTGCTTCCTTGCTGCGATATGCCATTGTTGTCTGAAACCAAACAGTCGCTTCTCTGATACGTCACATTTATGAAAATCCTGCCCAGCGATCCTAATTGGCTCGTCCATTTTATGTGGTATTGAAATCCCTCCCAATGGCAGCGAATCCAGATGGATGGGTGGAGCTCAGGTTAAGAAATGTCTGTATGTAGCAGCAAATTGCATGATGAGAAGTGACTGTCAAAGTGATTTTTCACAGGGACAAGTAAACTGTTTAATACTAGATACCTGGGCTGTTTAAGTCTTTACTTAATCTGCTACCTCAAAAGAAACAAAAAACATTTGTCAACACTAATGATGAAGCCATCAAGAACAGCAACCAATCAAAATATTGGGACCAGCATGTTTAAAACTCCTGACTTTAGTATAGTTTTAAATTTGAACATTAAACCAGTAAAGATACTGCACCTCATTAATAATAAAATGCAAGAAAAGCATCAGAATAACTAAATCTGATTGTCTCTGATCTCTCTCCAGTTTATTTTGAAATCAACCTGTCAGCTGATGATTTTGCCCTGAATTCATAAACATCACTTCAGACCCAGATCTTTAAAGCTGTCAAACTATCATATTTCTAGAAGGTTGAAGTGAGGTTGTGTTTAACTCCTGCTTTGCAGTTGCTAGTGTGCTGATAGATCAGCAGGTTAGGATTGTGAAGTGATTAGAAGCACCGCTGGCTGTTCAAGCCAGCGTAAATAAATGAAGGTGCCGATATCAGGAAATGTGTTTACCGGAGTGCTGGGTTAAATATTATGTTAGGTGGGGTTAAATAGTCTCCATGCACTATGATCTTTCAGAAACCCCCACCCCCCAGAATAAAACAGAGGAGGATGAAACATTAACTGAACAATAACATGGTTTGGCTTTCAGGTTTGGAAAAGCAAACCAGTGCTTTTACAGAACCAGTTCAAAACTGCCTCTAGCCCCAGCACCGGTCAAGAACTGGAACCTGTTTGGTGGAAAACCTTCATTATGTGTCAAAGCCAGGCTGCGAGAATGCCTGAGGTGTGCAGTGAAAAACCCTGACCTTGTTTTTGGAGAGAGTGCCAGTTTACCAGTACAGGCTTTTAGTTTGCCTGAGTGTTGTAGGCAGTAGAAAAGGGTTAGCCTCTAGATTATTGGGGTAAAAAAAAAAAAATAAAGATTAAAACTTCAGTTTGAAAGTGGTAATGTCACAAGGTAACATGTTCCAACACCAGTGGTTCACGTTTCATGTGAAAATCTTGAATCTACCATCTCTTCTTTCTTTTAGTCTTTTAGCTAAGCTAGGCTAACCAGCGAGCTAGCACAATGCTTGGAAAATCAAATCAATAGAAGTATTTCCTTCCGTAGAACTGATACTTTAAACCATAAAACTGAACCATTGATGATTCCTGTAAAGTACAACCAGTCAGTCAGTGGCCTGGACATGCTCCCCTCCACTGTGTTCAGTACACTGCTCTCTCTGTGATGTACTCTGTGATGGCTGAATGCATCAGGGATCTTGCCGTTGATAAGACTGGGAGAGAGCTCCAGAGGGAAGGTCTGGAAGCGGTCAGGATCGCTGTACGCTCTGAACTGAGATCAGAGAGCCACAATATGACTTTACAACAAATTCTCCCCAAAGGAAATTTCTGCATGTTCACATAAAACATGAACCCACTGGCATATTACAGGAAGACTGAAAAAAGTCTCTAAAGATACAACTTTTGTCTTAAGACATGTGTTGTTTGGGAATACAAGATAAGACCTAAATCCCTGTTCTCTTTGTTACTGTCCCAAATTCTGAACTCCTCCCTCCCTTACTGCAGAAATGAACTTTATACGACCCGGCTGTCTGTACATCTTTAACTTTTGTCTTGCCTCGTTTCCACCTGTAAATGCTGCATCTCTACATTGTTTCTATTCCAACCATATTATTTTACTCGGTCTGTCATGATAATTTCTACATTAAACTTGTTTTTAATCAGAACATATATAGGCTTCAGAAGAAAGCTGCGTGAGAATCAATACAACAGAACCTTTTGGGTTCTAGAAAAGCTACATTTCTAGTATCTTTGACAGAAAAAAAAACATCTCAACCAGCCTAAGTACTGCAGATAACATAGATCTCTGAGAGATTATCTTTTTCTGCCAACTGTTAAGAATTGAGAGTAAAAACATTTGAAATTCAGTAGAGAAGACCCACAACGCCCAGACCCAGTGGCAACAGAAGCAGTAGGATGGTAAGGAACGTCTGGTACCTGGAGGCCAGCTTGTTCTTCTCCTTGCGGGAGCGGGCTCGGGCCACAGCCGGCAGGTCGTTGACCGGGCCCATGCCCTTGATGGCAGCGTTGAGCTTCTGGAGCTGCTCCCCAATGTTGTGGAGCTTCTGAGGGTTGGGTGTCAGGTCGCTGGCATCTGTTTTGCGGGCTTTACGACGCCCTTTCTTGCCTGAACAAGGTAAACTGAAATGAGCTTATGACCTGATCAGGAAGGCATTCCAATCCTCCCCCGGCAGCCTTATATGGTGCCAGGAAATCACGATACAACACACATCTTCTCATTTTTAAAATCAAGAATTGCGTGCATGAATTTGAATTTATTTTCAATTTTCTCTAATCCACACATAGTTAAAAGATATGCGCACACGCAAAGACATATAGTGACACTTCTATTAATATTTTGCAAATTTCTCTGAGCAATTTCCATAGAAACCACATGCTTTTCTTGGTCATCAACAAGCTTCTGGTACAATTCTGACTAGATATTTGATTACATTTCTTGGTAGAATAACTACAGCCTATGTAAATTAGTTGGTTTTCTAAAATGGACCTTTGCTTATAAGGACTCCTGATGAAAAGAAGCCTAATCTAGAAGCCTAATATTTTGCCTGCTTGATCCATTCCAAAACATGCATGTGTGGAATCATTGTCTGATCATTGTTACTAAGTTAGTCACCCATCTTCATTATACCATCCAATTTGTGTGGTACACCAGGATAATGGCCCTGGAAACAACCCTGAAAGACTCCAGTGTACCAAGAGCTTTGAGCTCAGGATCAGCTTGAGCCTTGGTGGTGCATTGACTGATCATAATCGTTCTAACAAATTTTCATTCATCTGAGGGGAACTGTTTTGGTTCTAAGGGTTCAAACTCAGACACAACTGGGTGTTCAAGCTGCATGATCTCTAAAACATAGATAAAAATTGGTTGTGGAATAGTTAAAGAAGCCTAACATTAAGCTTTGGAAAACAACTCATTTAAATAAACTCAAGAAACTCTGAAAAGAAGAGTGGTGAAATATCCTACTGGAATTAAGCCAGAAAGTTGTCGATGGCAACAAAAATGTGAAGTTAAGGTGCAAAGGCACCTTTCACAGAATATAAGTGGAAGCTGTACGCACAGCATCTCACTAAAAAGAGATACTTCACATTTTGGTAAATATTTTATTATATTTTTTATGGGACAACACTGAATATATGACACTTTGACAGAACGTAAAGTATTTGGTGTTTAGCTTGTTTAACAGCGTAAGCTTTCTGTCCCCTTTTGTACTCATAAAAGTACATAAATGAAAATTTCCAAATTGTGCCCAATCAGCAACTTCCCCTCCCCAGTGTCATGTGACTCGTTAGCGTTGCAAGGTTTCAGGTCTGAATGGGGAGCAGTTGTGTTAAATATGGTGTTATCGCTCTCACATTCCCTCATGCTGGTTACTGGAAGTTCAATATGGCAGATCTGATGACCAAGGCTATAAAAAGGTCACCAGCTCCCTGGAACTGAGCTGCAGCACGGTGGTGACCATACGGACCAGGACCGGTTCCACTCAGAACAGGCCTCACCATGGTTGACCAGAAAAGCTGAATGCATGTGCTCAGCATCATATCCAGAAGGCTTTCTACTGAAAATAGAAGTATGAGTGCTGGCAGAACTGCTCCAGAGGTTGAAGAGGTGGTGGGGGGGGGGGGGGGGGGGGGTCAGCCTATCAGTGCTCAGATCATACGCTGCATCTAATTGGTCTGCATGGCTGTTGTCCCTGAAGGAAGCCTCTTCTAAAGATGATGCACAAGAAAGAATCCAAACAGTCTGCTGAAGACAAAGACTGAGGACATGGATGACTGGAACCATGTCCTCTGGTCTGATGAGACCAACATAAAGTTATTTGGTTAAGATGGTGTGGCAGTAATCCCTTGAGGAGAACAAAGACAAGTGTGTCTGGCATACAGCCATGCATGGTGGTGGGAGTGTCATGGTTTGGGACTGCATGAGTGCTGCTGGCTGTAGGGAGCTACAGTTCATTGAGGGAAGCATTAATTCCTACATGTTCTGTGACCCACTAAAGCACAACATGATCCTCTCCCTTCAGAACCAGGGCCTCAGGGCAGCATTCAAACGCGATAACAACCCCAAAGTCACCCAGACCACCACTGTGTTGTTACACAAACTGAGGGTAAAGATGCTGAACTGACCAAGCATGTCTCTGGACCTAAACCATCATCATGGAGGAGAGGAAGAGGACTCCAGAGGCAACCTGGGAAGCTTGAGGGAACTTCATGACCAAGAAAGCAGCGGTAGAAAAATAATGGTGACCAGCCAAAATATTAAGACTGGGCACAATCTGCCGCTTTTTTAACTTAGGGATGTACTCACTTTTGTTGCCAGCAGTTTAAACATGAATTAATGTGTGTTGACTTGTTTTGCGGTAACAGATAATTTACAATGCCATACAAGCTGCAAACCGACCCCATTACATTGTATCAAAGTGTCTTAGCTTCAGTGTTGACCCATGAAAGAAATACAATAAAATATTCTTCAGAATGTGACAGGTCTACTCACTTTTGTGAGATACTGTATATATGTTTGAGCCTGTATACAGGATTTTGAGCATGTATACATAAATAAAAGGCAATAATAATAATAAACATTTTTAAAATTTATCTAATGTTATTTGTTGACTATCATAACCTGAATACAATAAATAATTCAAAGCTCAAAATCACTATGAGATTCATGGCAATGAAAGGTATTTGTAAGCTTTTACAATGTAATAATCATGTAAATGCCTATTTATCCTAAAGCACTGTAGGGTAGAGGTCTGTGAACAGAAAGATGGATATGATGCTGATAACATATTTGCAGGGTTAGCTTAGCTATAAAAACATCCCTGAAGTTCGGCCATTAGCGGGCTGACTTTACTGACCTGAATTAGATTAATGGACTGTATCATTTTGGCTTAAACCTTGAGATCACAGGCAGCTAAGCTAATGCTCTGCAACGGCCGGTGCTGATGTAAGACTCTCTTATCAGAAGAGTACTAAAAAATTCATAGCTTGACATAAAAGTTGCATGTAGGACACAGGCTGATGGTTCTGATCCTGGTGGGTCATGTGAACAGAAAGAACCGGGGAGATCACAGCTGTAGGTAAATTCACCTCTGTAATTATGCCTGCACTTATCAGCTGATTAAGCAATTATTTCACATCAATTAGCTCATTACCATTGATAACTGGCGCCCAGCCTGACAGGAAAAAAAAAAAACCTCTTGTATCCATTTTTTCTCTCCAATATAAAAACCTTTCACAAAAACTCTTTCCTCACCCTCACGGCGGTACAGGGTGCTGGGCAGAGTGCTGGAGCTCCAGGACAGAGACCAGTGGACGTTGCTGCCCAGCTTCTTCTTTGAGGCCGACTCCCGAGAGCGTCTGTACTCCCAGAAACAGCGGCGCTTAGCGGGGCGCTCGCCTGGCTGCCTGGCTGGCTCCGGCTCCACCTCTGTAGGCACAAACACAGAGAAGAGGTAGAATGTGGGGCTTTGATAGGAATGCTTTAAAGCAATTTGGATTCATGTCGGAAGATTCATGTTGTCAACAATTCTGTAGAAAACACTGAATGTATGCGAGTCCTTGTAAAACACAGCTTTGTGGGCGAGTTAAAAAGCTAAGGCCAAAGGTTGTAGATGCACTCAGAAGGTGGCGAGTGACTGAACAGTGATGGGCTTTTTAAAACTTAAGAATCCTGCCCTCAACGGAACAAAGAATACCTGAATGGAAGTCAGAAAAAGTACAAAAGGTAATTAAAGCTCTTTAAAAGACAATGTAAAAAATCTTGCATTTTCTATGGAGGCTAAGTGTTCAAGAACAAAGAACTATACAGTGGCATGTTCAGGTAATGGAGTCATGCAATCTGTCTTTTTCAGCCCAACATTTTAGGGTACAAAGAGAGCAACCCCCCACAGGATTGCTGCTTGATTCTAGCCACCCTGGGGATGTTCTGTTGAATGAGCAAAGAAGGAAATCAGGAAGGCTGAAGGCATTCTAACAACGTTGCTGTTTTATCATATTTTATCATATGCTGAAGACACTTCCATGGTTTTGGTTTTAAACTAGTAAAACCCTGCTTTCAAGTCACTGCTCTCTTGTACACACAATGTTGCCTCTGCATCTACGCTTGAATACAAAGAAATATCATATTATTATAGTTCTGAAAGAAAAATCTGAATTGTCCACACATCTCTCCACACATGCCAGTACACAAGCAGCAATTCATAACAGGATCAATGCTAAAATCCTTTGGGAGAACAGCCCTGTTGAGAAGAAGAAAACTTCTTCTTACTTCTACGCTCTTTTGCCCAACAATCCTCTGGGTATTAGAAATCCTTCTAGTATGATGCCTATAAAAAGGGACAGCCAGCAGCTCGTCTGGGTCACACTAAGTTTGTAGAACACAGTAACTTTCTGTAGTCTAACAAGACTTTCTTGTCGTAGGTTTAGACTAAATGCCAGAGTCTTCTTTTTCCTCTGCTCTTCTTATCTTGCTTTATGTGATCTCCTGGCTTCATTTCACTCTGTAGCATGCTGGGATCCATTACACACAACTTCAAATGTGCATCAAAGCCATCCATCTGTTGATCAATCAAGAAGTCTGACTGCAAACACTGACCTTTTAAAACACATAAATATAGAAATGTTGGGCCCAGCCATTACAGGGAGCAAGGACTACACAGAACTCTGAATCCCAAAATGCATAGCATTAACCCATTTTCAAGACAGCTCCCAGGAAGGAGGCGTTTGGATGCTGGAGTCCCCTTGATGTCAAAGCTACAAACCCACATGCGCAGCTGCATTTCTTTCTTTTTGTCCCAGTTCTCCAGGCTGCACTGGGGAGAACGTTTTGATCTCACTGGTTGAGGAAAAGACAGAATCCTCGCAGAAATCTTAGGTCCAAAGTAAAGTTTGCTGTTTGTGTATGCGGTGACCATACCCTTGGACTGAAATAAGATTCTCCAAGAAGAGATAATGGTGTTTATTTTCCCTTCTGCTCTGCATTATGAACTGGTGGTTTGAACACCGTGTATCTGCTGCTCTCTGTTAGCTCCCAGAGCTAATTTAGCCTCATTTCAAATTCCTCAAAGCAAAACTTTTGGTTCTCAAACGTACATATTCACACTGAACTGTGATATCTCTGCATTGTTTTACAAGTTTTAGTTCATTTGCCCTATTCTTTTTATTTTTATTGAATAGTTTTGTTGAAGGTTACTTCCAAGGGTGGAAATAACCATTATCATTGGCCAAATACGGGTACCTTTGTAAAAATCTTGGAAAATGTAATCAGATTTCAATTTCTACAACAGAGCTGCTACATTCCTGAACATGCCATTATTGGTACTAGACCTCAGTCGCAATGTGGTGTTACAGTACTATAGTAAAACCAACCAACCTTCCCAAGAAATGTTAAAGGATAACCTTAAAGTGAACCAGCTGTTAAAGAAAAGTGGAGAAGTAATGTGAAACAGCGAGTTAAGAAGCTGGACATGTCCACAGGCCAGGACTGAGGTCTCTACGAACATGGCCGTCCTCTACCCCTGGGCCACTGCTGCGCCCAATAAATGTGTCTGATTATCGTTTTTATGGAATTACTAAATTCACAATTAAAACTTAGGTTGGAAATAACATGCAAGCTTTTCTGGTCATTCATAAGGTTGATATCTTTGAAAATGTAATTTGTTTCTTCCTTATTATAACTGTAGTTATGAGTTTTACTCTGTCATTTTGTTTCATCCATCTCTAGAAAAAAAAAATTATATATATATATATATATATATATATATATATATATATATATATATATATATATATATATATATATATATATATATATATATATATATATATATATATATATATATATATATAATTTAAAGGGATATTTTATGACAAAGACTATACTTTAAAAAAATGATCAAATCTTAAACCTAACCCCTTCACACCCTATACCTTGACATACACTGCTGTTTTCATAATTAATTTATAATATTTGTTATTGCTATTCTTAGGTGGCAAAAAGAAAATTGCAGGACATTCAGGTTTTTAAGAATTATTTTGAGATCTCAGATATCAAATGTAGGAGCTGTTTGTAACTGTTTTTAAGACAGAACAAAACTCTTATTATAACGGGTTAAAACAAAAAGTGACACACTTTGTGCGTCACTAACAACGCTGAGCTTATAGTTCACAATGACGATATGAATAATATAAGACCACCTGGTGTATGTAGGTCATTCTGCAGTATTAACTTACTGTTGTTTTGAAATGTTTTATATTGTTACTATAGAAACCAGATCAGAAATTCCAATGAATAAATAGAAAAATTTAATAATCTTTGTGTTCGACCGTCTGGCCATGACCAGAGAAGCACAGAGGCTGGTGAATGGGATCAGGTCGCACCGACAGCAGCACTCTCCAGCCTTAAAGTTGCTACTGGGAGAGGGAGATTTAAAGTTAGCCAGATGATAAATAGGCTGGAGTCTTTTCCACTGTTTTTTTTTTTTTCACTCTCAAATATTTATTTACTCTGGTACTTACTAGTTTCTCTTCTACTCTTTGTGTTCCTTTAGAGCTAATTTTACATTCTTTCTTTTCTTATTTTTCATGGCTAATAACTGTCTTGTGTCTTTGCCACTGCCACACCCGAATTTCCCCACCTCGGGATAATGAAGGAATTCTTAGGTTTTCTTTTGATGTATCAGTGAGGTGTTCAAAAGGAGGTTTGAGAGATGCACTGATATGTTAAAAGCTATGTAAAGGGAGAGTGTAAGAGAGCATGAGACAGCAGGACTACTGCAGATAGAACAGAATATAACCTTTTCTTATTTAAACGAATTCATTCAACACAAGACCCACTAACTGCCCTCTTGTCTGTCTTCCTTTTAAACTGATGAAATGTGTTTTTACTATTTATGGCTCTGCTCTCGCACCTTTTATGAATGTTTGTCTCAGTTCAAGGATTGTGCCGAACGTTTCTAAACAGGCTCTTCTTAAACAACCCCACCTCGACTCGTCAACTTCATCTAATTTTAGACCCATTTCTCATTTAGAATTTCTTTCCAAAGTGTAAGGGAAAAAAAATGGAGTTTTAAACAACTGCAACCATTTTTAGAAACAAATGGCATCTGTGATAAATTTCTGTCCGGCTTTAAAGCACGTCATAGCACAGAGACTGCTCTGCTAAAGATACACAATGACATAGCCATGTCTGCTGACAGAAAGTGCCCACCCTGTTCCCATTCTGTGCTCTCTTTATATGCTGCCACTAGGGGAAATCACAACTGTGCACCCACTGTCTTTCCACTGTTATGCTGACAACCTACAAATGTATTCGTCTCTTAAGCCAGTTTGCAGCAACGCTCTTCTCTCTCCCATGGCCTGAATGACTGCTGTTACACTGTGGCTAAGTGAAGACTTTTATTTTTAAATGGAAAAAAGAGAGAAGGTATTTCATCTGATGACAATGCCTTCATAGATCTCAGTGCTTTGCCTTTGTAATTAAAGAATACTGGTAGAAACTTAGGGGTAATATTTTATACAGAATTTAAATTTAACAAACAAATGGACTCTGTGCTCAAATCCTGTTTTTATCATCTGAATCTTCTGGGCATAAGTTAAATATTTTTTAAAATCGTCCCGACTTGGGGAAGGCCATTGATATTTTTATTCGTTTGAGACTAATACTGTAATGGTCTCTATATTTGCGTGTCAGAGCCCTCACTTAGAAGTGTCCTACTTGTCCGGGGCACGGCTGCCCGTCTTTTAACCAGCACCTCTAGATGTGAGCACATCACCCTGTTTTATCCTCTTCACATTGGCTTCCTGTTCATTTTAGAATTCATTTGAAACTTTTATTGCTCCATCTTATTTATCTGAACTTTTACATTTTTCCGAACATTGCAGATCCCTTAGATCATCAGACCAACTTTTATGAGATGTTTCAAGGACCAGGCTAAAGCATCGGGGCACTTTCAGTGCTAGCATCCCGACTCTGGAACTAACTTTCTTCTGACCCTCGCTCCACCACAGGTCCAAGCATCTTTAAATCCAAGCTTAAGACCTATTCCTTCAGGCAGGCCTTTAACGCCAAGTTTCATGGTGACATTTTATCTATGATTTCCATCTTTTGTTGTCGTCTGCTTTTATGGTTGTATATTTGTTTTCTTTTTAGGTGATCTTCCTTTTTTCTTACATTGTTTTGTTAATCGATTGATTTCCTCTGTTTTGAATATTGTATTTTCATGCTAGGTATGCTTTTTCCCCCTGAATATGCTGTATTATCAATTAATAGTTGTGGAATATTTTCCCCTTTCTGATAAGTTCATTCTCTTCAGTATTACGGCTTAACTTTAAATGTTGTTTTTATTCATATTACTTAACCTAGTATGTAACTATATATGTTTGCCACTGTCACACCTGTATTTCCCCTATTGTGGTACAATAAAGGTATTTATATTCTACTCTATAATATAGCTCGTCAAGAGAAATAAAAATTGTCTTTCATTCAGTATCTACAGCTCAACACATTACAAAAAAATGCAATTATGCTACAAAGTTCTAGTTGGTGCATCTTTATCTATAACTGCAGTCTGAACTCGACTTTAGTGATCTGTGTCCCATGTATGCACCCTGTAAAACAATGTAAAAAAAAAAAAAAAATTTGTTGCAAGAGGTTTGCATCAGATAAGAATCTCAATCTCCTCAGGCTTCACAACCTCCAATTGAATAATTTAGCCAAATTTAAAAAAAACACATGAGCAAAAAATAACCGCAGTATGCAAAACATGTGAGGCTATCAAGAATCAACAGGACTGAAACACAAAATTCAAGCTAATGTGCGACATATTTACAAGAAACAGAAGCTGAAAGTAATCTGCGTAAACTGCTGCAACATAAACCTAAAACCACAGAGAAGCAGAGATGAAATCATCCTGATACTGAATCCGACCCCCAAGCCATTCTATTATTGTCACACACAGAATAGTAAATGTCACCCTCTCCTATAGAAGTGGAAAACATTGACAGCCATATATAAGGCAATTATTAGAAGAGAAGCACCTAAAAACTGAACCCTAATCATAACTGACAGGTTTTTAGGTTTATGTTCTCCCCTGTATGCAATCATGCCGGGAGCCTTAATCCACTAACACAGGCTTCATGTCCAAATGAAAAGCTAGCACCAGCTGAGAGCACGTATTCTGTTTCATGGACAGACGTCACAGTAGATCAGCCTCAGGCGTCCAAAGCCACAAATGCTAGCATCACACATAAAATAAAGCTGCCAGCAGCATAACATAAAGAGATGCTTCTTCAAATAATTCTGTACCGGGATGGAAGCACAATAAAAGGCTGCTCTGATGAGGACGTTGTAGTGAGAGTAAATCTGATTTGCATGAACAAAACAGAAAGTCTGAGCTTTCTTCCATTAGCCAAGGTTGGCAAGTGCTTCCAGATAAACACACACACACACACACACACACACACACACACACACACACACACACACACACACACACACACACACACACACACACACACACACACACACACACACACACACAGTTTATGTAACATAATGTCATCTGGCCCAGTCTGCTGATAACACCACTGTCTACATGCTCACATTCTCAGCACACACACACATTCTGCTAATCCACCTTTCTTCCAATCTCCTAAATTCAGTCCAGCACCCATCTCCAGCCTCTCGGTATTAACTCAAACACATTTTCCAACCATTACAGCGGACCGGTTTGCCACAGGTAAATGTTATGACAAGCTTATCTGGATAAACAGACACCATGTCTGGAGAAGAGCAATGGTGTGTCGCACCAGAAGAAATGTGACTCCAACTGCGGTTCGAGATCCAGACCGCCACATCCCTCTGTTACCTTGCAGTGGGAAGCTTAGATCTATTTAATTAGAGCAGGTAGAAGAAGGATGATCAAAGGCAGAGGGAGCGTGGGAATAAAAATCTTTACTGGAGACAGTGTATTATCCCATAAATAAATCGTTATTTAATTGTTATTTTATTTTAAATCTAAATTTAAAATAACTACTTCCGTTTATGGACCTGTAGCTTAACACTTGGGACAGTTAACTTAATGGGTCATTTCTCAAATGACGTCACATTTTTCCCAAGACAGCCCGGTGTCACGGCTGGTCGGACAGGAAGAGTGGACATTACACTGGCAACAACCGCAATACTAATCATTTTGGAAGAGGACGACGTCCCAGGAGCTTCATTTCAACCTGCTGCAATGGAGAAACCCAGCATAGAACAGCTGAAACGTTGGTTGAAATGTAGAGGGCTCAAAATGAGCAGAAAGAAAGCAGTATTAGTAGAAAGCAGTGGCGGCTGGCCCATAGGGGGCGCTCGGGCGCTGCCCTCCCTAGATGTGGAGGGGAAAAGTCAAAATATATATAGATTTTAAAAGTATTATTAATGTCAGTTTTTACTTAATAGTAGGTGGCTACATGTAATAAGAATTATTAAAACACTTCTACTAATTGACTATCAATTGACTCTGATTTAACATTGCATTTCCACCAACAGAACGTATCATTTCTCTTCTTCTACACTTGTGGGGCTGTGACTCAAGGAGCCCTACAAGTGTAGCGAAATAACCAATCGTATACTGTTGCTAGGGAAGATTTATAAATATTTGGCCAATCAGCATCGCCAAAATGAATGGCTTTAGGGCTCCTGGAGTAGTAGCCCTAGCTGCACAGTGATAGGTGCGCTTTACACGTGACGTCACGAGCTACATCCGCGCTACATCCGGGTCACGCTGGTAAGCAAAAACAGTACTGTTCTCGCTTACCAGCGTGACAAAACGGGTGAATTAGAGCGTACTTTTCATTTATTTTTGGAGTCTAAACAATGCCTACGACCTGTTGTGCTCCTGGTTGCACACAGAGGCATTCTAAATCGTCAGATGTACGTTTATTTCATTTACCGAAGAAAGAAGAAAGAAATGGATAATTTCAATGAAAAGGATGCAGGCAGACAATCCCTGACTGTGAGAGCCATCATACCACGACAGAATTTGCAGTCTACACTTCATCTCTGGTAAATACAACTTACATTTTGCACTGGTCATTGTTCTACTTAAATATTTATAAAAATAAAAAAATTAGAATATATATTTAAGTCAAGACAAGACGTGAACGTTTGTTTCGTAATAATATACGTACTGGCATGAGTCTGTGAAAAGGATTAATAAGACAAAACCACCAAAATAATCCTTTGTGAACCATGTTTTTCATTAATTAAATGCTTATTGTGGAATCGTAGTAATTTTCCGACTTTTAATTTAAATGTATGTACTGGGTTAGGCAGGGAAATCTATTGGCCAGCCCCACCAAGATTTTTTTTCACCAGTTGCCACTGGTAGAAAGGTATGATCAAATTCAAGGAAGAAACGCGCTGAATCCTCGTAGAATTGCAGCTAATACTAAGAAAAAATACATGTATTATTACAGGCCTATGTTTTAATTTATTATAGAGCTCATTGCAGAAAACAGACTTAAAAACAGTCAGTCATCCCTCTGTAATCAGACACTTAGATCCCGCTCTCTTGCTGCACAGCACGTAAACCGCAACCGCCGACTCACAAAGGTTACAATTGATTTTAGAGAGAAACAAGGCCAAAGTCGCTGATAATAAGCAGACTAAATGCAACACTGAAGCTCACATGAACAGCCCTCAATGATTGTATGAAGTTTTAAAGCCGCTGAGAAAAAGCCAAATAAACGTCGCCCACCTGCCCAGATGCTGCAGTGGCTGGTTTCAGGTCTGGACGTTCAGGTGTTAGCTCCTTACGACTGAGGAAATGTAGAGACTACATTTAGGGGTCTTTGGTCAGATTCCACAGTAAACCCTGGTTACAAGCTCATATCCAACACTGACATTTCTATGCAATCCTTCAGGGTTTTGGAAAAATCAATGGGGGAAAAAAAACTTCCTTCATTTGATCATGATCACCACATCGCTAATCACTCCAGCAGATATGCAGCAGTGGTGTTTTGTTGTTGCCACATTATTGTCTGTTAATATTCAGGACAGATCTGTTCACAACTTTACTCAAACAAGTGAACTATTCAAGCGTTACCACTCTGCTCGTACGACCACAAAATGGTTGCGACGCATGCGTCTACATTTAGTAATTTGACGTCATTTGAGAAATGCCCTATTCCTTGTTTCTATTTATGTTCTGATCGATGCCAAAAGACTGATTAGCAAATAACTATTATAAACCTATCAAAAAGGTCCCATTATAGTGTCACTAAGGTTAAAAGTCCAGATAAACACAGTGAAAATGATTATACGACACTAAGAAAGTACCAGAGTATAAAGTAACAAGGTGCTACCCCTCCCCCACTTGCTGCTGAGCACAGTAAGCTCATTTTAGATATTTACAGTCTTTGGAAGGGTCTGTTTATTCTGTTACCCGCTTATCCACTTGGTTGGACTATCAGCACAGGACTAGCTAGGACTGCCAAAGTACCAATAAACCTCTGGAATGATTATATTCATTGTGACTCTTCTCTTTGTTTTACATCATAAAGATTACTTCACCACCCTCCCAGGGCTGTGTGATCTCAGTCACACAGGTCTTTATCAGGTGTGAGCATAAGAAACTGAAAATCTATCCAAGTTACCAAATATGGTAGGTGCAATCAGAATTTTAATGCAGTTTTAAAATTTAAAATCGAATGCCAAGGCTGCATCATGGGACACATCTGAGGAAATGAATGTTTGGCATGTGTTTAAATAATTAGGACACTACTTTTAACAACTAAGATCATGACAGAAACTCTTCTGGGGTTTGATTGCTGCTATGGAATAGCGAAAACCAACTCATCGCTAAAGATTTGTTTGAGCGATACGCGCATTTTCCTCGATTAGTTTTGATGAAGAAGCTGCCATCTGGAACGTAGCGTGACTAAGGGAGTATTTCTGCTTGTAAGAAATTGGTCCTAACTTCATTCAGCTCAAAACATGAAATATATCTGTCCACATAGACTGGATCATTACAAACCAAATGCAGAACACTAAAACAAATTGTATGACTAGTGAAACCTTTAATATATTTGTACAAAGAAAAAAAAGGTTTTACAGGTTATGAAATGTACCTAAATGTTCATAATGTTCATAAAAATAAAGATTTGACAGAACACAAATAATTTTCACAGTCTGTCTTTATTCAAGCCTAGTTCAGTCAAGAGCTGCCCAGTCAAGGTATTTTAGATCACTCACTAGAGGTGATTAAACGTAGTACAGATTCCTTATGAGCAGTGAAATAGCCTTCTACTTAAGCCATGAATGGAATACTAACTCCACTGTCCTGTCGGTGAGACTGCGTCAGACTCACTCAGGATGGGGAACACAGAGATCCTGTGAGAACGTATGGCAAAGTTTGACGATGTCACTGAGATCTTTAAAAAATGTTCCGACTCAGAAACAGTAATCTAGCAAAACATCCAATCTGATGCTGTCTGGCCTCAGCGGGCAGGTTATACATGTTTCCTGAGCAGTCTGTGAGCTCAGGTCAGAATACAAGGAAAATATAGAAAAGCTCCTGCGTTAAACCTGTGGGGTAGAACGGAAGGTTTGCTGAAACACGAGTGGAACAGGTCTTCATACAACTCCCCACTCTGTACTCTGAATGCACAAAGGCCAGGTCACAGACACAGCGTGTAGCTCTTGGCAGCCGTGAATGCAGGCGAGACAGACTGGATGGGTAGAACATGAGGCTCTCTTCTGCAGCAGCAGCGTCCAGCTGCTTCTGTTACTAAGTCAGAACTAAAGAGAACTTTATCCAGATACTCTGGTTAAAAGCATTCCTGTTTTTAGTTTTTTTTTTTTTTTTAAGTTTTTACACTTATAATTTTATGAAATAGATGCAATCGGGTTCTTTCTTATGTTATGGCAGATGAAATAAATCAGAGAGAAAAAGAAAATTTCCACTATAAAAGCACTGAAATTGAATTAAGATTTTAAAAAAAGAAAATATTTCTACAATGTTGTGCAAGAATTCCCAGGACTCATTTCTTCCTAATTTCCATCTAAGCAGCAAAACATTTTAGCCATCTTTGAAAGCAGCCTTGGTCAGTAGCTCTAGTTCTGATTAGCATCTCCAGCAGATGAACAGTATCTGAAAGCCAGGACTTTCAGAAACAGGAAACAATAAGTCAGCAAAAACCTGACACCGGACCTGAGAGAGGAGTCATCCTTTAGTTGACGCCATTTAAAATAAATAAATAAATAAATAAATAAAATAAAAACTACCCTCTTTCATTTTTGGTATTTTTAAAGAAAGTATTGATTATCACTGATTTTTCAGTTTTTCTCCATCAGCCATTGATAGCTTAGAGTTAAATTTAAATAAAACAAAAATAAGCTTAAGGTTGGTCACATATTGAAGAGTAAAAAGCAGCCCAAGCCTAAACAGGAACTTTTGCAGACCATTGTAGTTTGAACGGATATGTCCAGAGCTAAACACAAAGTAGAAGCACTGAAATAATCTCTTTAAAGAAACATGTGGTGGAGAGGAGAAGAGTAGGGAAGTGTTGTGTGGTGATAACTTCCAGGGCTGTGGGTGTTTAAACTCTACCTCCACCATGGAGTCAAAGCCCGGTTAGAGCCTTCCTAATATTCAATCAAAGCAGTAACTTTGTAATGGGGTACCGCGCGCGAGCTATTTTTAGAAACACAATGTCACGATGACGTCACATCACGTGGTACGCAGTGGGGCAAACTCCGGAAACCCGCCATTGTTTTGCTGTAAAAGAGACGTGCGTTAGCCTAGGTTTTACTCGGTAAACGACTGCTTTTTCCAAATCTAAGACCATGGTTTTTAAACATTGTTGCTATGGAACGTGCAACAGCGACTCGAGGTACGCTGATCGGCCGCATATGAAGGATGTTTTCTTCAAGACTGCCAAGGAGAAATGTGTGCGCTGGGAACACCGGGGCGGTCGGCCTACACAACAGTTCAACCCGGAAAAAGTTACCAAATTCAAGTACATATGTAGCAAGCATTTTGTCGGAGGAAAGGGCCCAACCGAAGAACATCCTGACCCAATTCCAGCGACATCAAGTCAAGGTAAGAGTATTTTGGTGGCCGACATGTTAATAAAGTAGCGCCTGCTACCATGACAGCATATAGGCTATCATGGTAGCAGGCGCTAACATGATAGCCTGCTACCAGGCTTACTCAAAAACATTTCAAATGAGACAAACATTAAACATATACCCATTCCTGGACGATGATTGCAAACAACAAAAAAAAAAAAAAAACGGCCGACGCTGCCATGACCGCCGCGCAGGAAAAAAAAACAAAGCTTATCGTTCATCAACTCGACATTGAGCTGAAGGTTGGTGTGTTCTTTGACAGTGCGACCAGTAAACCGTGTGCCTGGGACATCGTCTTGGGAAAGTTTAACGGCTGTAAAGTGGGTCATATCGCTGGTTCTGTTGCGCTTGTAATAGCTGGGTTATCCGTGCGTTCTCTCCTGTATGCCCTACCTAAGCGGCAAAAGGGGCGTTGCTCTTGAGACGGTGACGTCACGTGCGCGGTACCCCATTGTGATGATGCACACATTGTGAGTCAATATATTGTGCAGCTGTTGGTGATGCCTTGAAACTGAATATTTAATCAAGGTCATCACTCCACCCTGTTCCTACTTGGAAGTGTACCACATTAATACGTTGATCCAAATACTAATTTATTTGACAAAACTACTCAGGAAGCAGCGTTTATTCGGGTAAATGAGGTCATATGAGCAGCAAACATACGGAACAGAGTCAGATCCAAGTCACTCAGAGGGTCTTATTTCCCAACCTGAACAGCAGCCATGCACCTTCCTCATTTGCACAACTAACAGTTTTCTGCAACGTTCTTTTCCTTTCCCCGCTTTGGCATTGGTATTCGTCTTTTCCTGCAGCCAGTTCATCTTTTTCAGGAATGCAGCCCGCTATTTCTCTGAATAAAATGTTGTGGGTGATCGGTTCTTTTTTGCCAACGGTTTATCTGGAGGTGTTTTTCCACTAGAGGAATCGTGTAATTGGACCTTATCACGTGAACGGGCTAAGAGCCAGAGGCCTGACTTCACTAAGTGACTTCCTCGTACTGCATGTTCTGTTAGAGCAGAGTTTTAGGTTTGCTGAGCCGAGTTACACAAAAATACCCCAGCTTCGTCCAACTTGCTTAACACGTGTACCCCTCTGGTATACTTGGGTACCCACGAGGAAGCCCACAGAATGCCGGGATGTTCTTTCTGGTGAGATCATCCGTTCAACAGTCAGAACTTGGCCCAAATTTAGTGATCAACAGGACAATGGCCCCGAAAACAGAATCCGGAAGGTCCAGTCAAAGTGCAGAGTTGACGATGAAATGCTGTGGTAGAACATGAACAGAGCCACACCCAAACAAAGACTTATAAAGCACTATGAACTAAAACAGTGGTTTTACACAAACATTTCTCCAGAACACATGTTAACTGCGGCTTATTGTGTTGTTACATCCTAGTGAATGGATGCACTCGGTTAGCTAACAACTAGTTCCTCATCTCACTCATTATTTAGGCTCAGTTTTATTTTGGATAAGGACCAGATACATTTTCTGTGTCCTATTACATAAATCATTCAAACCAGTACTGTAGCAAGACAAGAAATAGAGGTCTGAACAGCCTTACATTCCCAAATGCTAACGGAGCAAAGGACCCACACCAGAGGCTCCTGGGTGATTTATTATTGCGTAGATACATGTTGGGACCACATGTTTACATGCACTGTATAAAAAAAAGACACGCAACCATTTTTAGCACTCAGGCTAAATGTTTCTTTTTTTAGGTCAGTTAAAATCACCACATCTATTTCTATTTGCTAAACACCAGATTAGGAGAAACGTTTTTATAACTTTTTCCTCATGTAGGAGGTTTACATACACTAAGATTACTATGAGTTTAAACTATTTGGGAAAGCCCACGCATGGATGTCATGGCTTTGTTCATTTCTGATACGTTCATTCACAAGACTTTACAGGAGGCGCAGCTGTGGATGTATTTTAAGGCAAACCCCGCTTCCTGGTGTGACATTATGGGAACCCGGCCAAGACATCATATCAATAAAGTGTTAGAAATGCATGATAAAACGCAGAGATCCAACAACAGGAGAATCTTTGTTCCAAGAGGTAAGTTGAGGTGAAAATAATCCTTTAAAAGCTGTTTGTTTGGAGCAAACTGTTCAACATGTTTCAATCCAGGCCCCATGCCCCGCTCTAACAGCAAAGCCGCCTGACCAGAACGCATGGCTCTATTAGCGCCTCAGAGCCATGTCATCACAGCGCTGTGGCCCCAGACACAGGAAGTAGGGCGGGGATTTCATCTGCTGCTCATCTAATGCAGCCATAGAGGGAGATCTGGGGGATTTTCTGGACTGGACCCATAATGAACTGCTTCCTGAGGGGTTCTGCGATGGGTCAGCTCTCTTCAGACAACACAGACAGCGACAGGAAAACCAAAACTCACCACACTCGGTTTCTGAGGAGCTTGAGAGTTCAGCCTCCACCGCCGTTTCCTCTGCTCCCTCCTCTTCGTCTTCTTCTTCTTCTTCTTCGTCGTCCTCCTCCTCTTCCTCCAGCTCTGTGTTGGGCTGGCTGTCCTCGCTGCCCTGTGCCTCCTGCTGAACCTCGGCCACCTGCGCCTCCTCAGACTGGGAGCTGTGAGCGGGCCTTGCAGCCTTCTCCCCTCCCTGGCCCAGAGAGTAGTTGTGTTCCTCGCTGCAGTGCTCCAGAGCCAGCCCTGCTCCTGCTGCAGCCACTTCCTGCTCATCTTCTTCCTCTTCCTCCTGTGTCACCTGATACACCTCCACCGTGCACTCCCTTGACACCTCTTCATCCCGTTTGCCCCCCATGCCCTTTCCTGCGGCGCACAGCTCCCCCTGCGTTGCTATGGTAACAGAGCCATGAGCCTCCTCTTTCCCCGCAGCAGTGACCTGGACTTCCTGGGTTACGGGAGGGGCTGCACACCTGTCCCTCCTCCTCCACTCCTCCTCCTCCTCCTTCTCCTGCTCCTCCCGACTCCTCCCCCAGCGGCCCATCAGGATGGCCTCCTCAGAGCAGGCCAGCAGTTCGCCGCCGACTCCAAGGCCCAGCTTGGTGTAGCGAGCCATCTCGTCTAGCGCAGACACGTCCCAGCGCTCCGGATGCTGGTCCTCACCAAAACCCCCATCATCCACAAGGTCGCTCAGCAGCTCGAAGGGCCGTTTCCTCGGCGATGCCGGGGAGCCCAGCATAAGGAGCACGCTCTGCGGGGGAGCAGAGATTGCTGTGTTAGTAAGGAAAACAACTTGAAATAAAAAGGAGCCATTTTTGCTCTCTAACCTGATCATACTCAGTCCTGCCCCCCTGTGGCGACATGGCCAGCGGGCAGGGGCTCAGCAGGCCCCTGTGGCCCCCGTAGGCCTCGCCAAATGCAGGCTCCATCCCATTCATACCCGGCTGAAAGTGAGGAAGCAGAAGGAGTTAGAACCTCTGGACGTGCAGGCCAGGAGCAATGGAGCTGTGTGAGACTTCACCTGAGGCATGCCCGAGGCAGGAAGGTGTCAGGATGTGGACACGACGTCAGATCCAGCAACTTCTGCTGCCAAAACAAAGCAGAGCTTTTATTTGGACCTTGAAATGTAACAAAAAGGAATTGGTCTTAGTCTTCTGTGGCCATTCATTTCCTCCCTCTGTAATTTTACTATTCTATTGCTCTATGTTTAGCACTCTGATGTTTTTAGACTAGCTTCTTTCAATGTACCTGTAATCTCCACCTTTGCCTTTTATTGTTCAGCGCTTTTGTAACAATGTGTTGCTTTTAAATGTGATTTAGGAATAAATGGGACTCGACCCTGTGTCCACTTCAGGAACCAGGGGGGAAAAAAAACTGCCTGGGTAGAAAATGAACCCAGAAAAACAACATCATTATGCAACCAACTTAATATGAACTGGTGGAGCTTTGTAGTGGGAGGCCGTGAAAAATGTCATACTTTAATTGTGTCTCAGCTATCTCCCAGGTTGCCAGCTCATATTTTCTGTATTTTTAATTTTTTTTTACTATACCAGTGTTTTACATTGCTTACATTCTATGCATTATTAAAATCAGCTCGTTTTAATAAGAAGACCAATTACAATGGTCTTGTCTCCAAGACACTTTGCAGTAGGAGTGGACAGTATGAAGAAATGAGATCTTAAATCATTAGACAGTGTTCTGTGAGGCACATTCTACACCTTCTAGGTCTGTGCTCCTGCTCAGACATCAGTCTCATTCCCACCCTCAGCCTACAGCATCAGTTACATTTCCACATGCATTCAAGAGACTTTACTTAGCTTTTCAACTGTAACTATAATGAATTTTTGAATGTCATTATACCCACTTTCCTGTTAAAAGTTAAAAAAAGACGATTGACAGGCTCTGGTGGAGTTCCAGGGCTCACATTTCCCATCTAGGCTTTTACAGCCGCCACTGTTCTGCAGTGCTAGAAGTCAGTAAAGGAATGTACATCATAGTTTTAAACTGCACAGTGGCAAATATTTTACTGCTATCAGCCAGAGAATAAAAAGTTCTAATAAAGTTCTATGGGAAAATGTTCCACGCCACATTGTTGAAACGCTTACAAAGTGAGGATTTGAAGGGAAGAGGTGTAAGCAAGTAGAACGTGTCCTACCTTAAACTAAGAGGGTGAAAAAGTGGAAACCTTTTTCACATCTCGCAGCCCCGAGAGTCCTAAGAGATACAGCCTGAAACAAACAAAAGACAGGGGAGGCAGTGAGTCTCCTTAACGCTGCAGCCACACGTTCCACCAGCTTGCTCTGACTGATCAGCCAAACAACAAAGTAACAACAATGCTGAACGTCTTCAACAACAAAAATCAATCTGACCCGGCCCGAGGAACCGTGTCACACTTTTGCTGTAATGCTGTGCTCTCATCTTTAAAGTCTGTGCAGCCATGATGGCTAATGCAGCCCGTGTTTGTGGCCTCGTTTCTCTATTAATACATCCAGTTATTCGACACAAACCAGTTTTCTGCTGCTGCTGCTGCCAGAAATGTAGGACATGTCATTTCCTGTTGACAGCGAGCGCTCCAAACAACAAATGCAGAAGCTTTTATGGGGTAAACAAAGGTTAAATTTGATTGTGCGGCAAATGCGGAGAATTACCACAGAACATTTGTTACTTCTGCAGAAACACATGTTGTGTCACAAGCTTCCGCGAGGAAGGACTTTGAAGTTCTTTCGTTAAATGTTACACAACCTGAGGAGGATCGGACGAAAATCAAAGCACCTGGAAACAGGAGCAGGCGCCAAAACTAAAATAAGAACCCAAACTAAATGATTCATGAAGGTAACATCTCTGTTTAGAAGTTTGCAGATGACATCGCTGTTATTGGTCTGATCCAGAACGGTGACAAGACCGCAGACAGACAGGAAGTGGATCGGTCAGAACCACCTGGAGCTTAACCCGCCCAAGACAGTGGCCATGACAGTGGACTTCTAGAGAACCCCCACCATACTGCCTGCCCTCACCTCAGCAACACTACGTCTGCAGTGGATCACTTCCGGTTCCTAGAAACCACCCTTTCCCTGGACCTGGGCTGCTCCCCGAACATTAGACACTGTTCTGAAGAAGCAGAAGCCATACCTCCTGCAGCAACAGAAGAAATACAAGCTTCTACAGGAGCTGCTGGTCATCTGCTACACTGCCTTCATTCAGTCCGTCCTGTGTTCATAACCGTGTGGTCCGGCTCTTCCACAAACAGGCCAGGTCCAGACTACAGAGAACAATCAGGTCTGCACAGATGAACGGTCATGTCAAACAGGAAGTAGGAAGAAAAGATTACCCTTACAGACCGATCATTAGCTTCTCCATAGCAAACTAGGCAATGTGTACTGTGAGGTAGCTCAGCAAACAGATCCTGACTGCCACTGACTGAGATAAAGAGGAAACGATTGTAATAAGCAGCCTTTGGTTTACTCTGAAGTCAGAGTTTGAAATGACAAGATTTCTTAGTAGGACGCGCAGCCGGAGTCAGATTATTACTTTGAGTAAAACTACCCCAGTGTCCTGAGATCAACATTTCATCACCAAGATCCAAACAAAAATATAAAACAAAGACACCCCCAAAAGGAACGGTCTAGTTTGGAGTTGGCTTTCTTAATGCCTAAAATATTAGAACCTTTTGCTGTTCTGCAACTTATGGAGGAGCACCAGCATGGCAGGCTGGTGTTAGAAGGTTCATTAGTCAGGTTATCTGCTCAGGTAGCCAGCCTGCAGTCAGCTGCTACACACATGGTCTACATGTAGGTTACCTTACTAAGAGCGATGCTTGGTGTCCCTTCATTTCCGCACCATGACTTTTTCAACGTTCCCTGCAGACGGCCCAGATGGCAGAGGAATGTTGTTTGAGTCTTCTTTCAGCCAGTTGACAGGCAGTGCACAGCAACACGTGGGGGCGGGGTGACGCTGCTTTACTCTATTCTCCATACAGCCAGAAAAACTCCAGTCATTCTCATACTTTCGATGGAATCTCCTTACAAGGACTTTAAACTGGAGGAACAGAAAACTGTAGCTATTTTGAAACCATAACTTCTTAAAACATGGATAGAGATAAAGAGCCAGTGCCTGCTACATACAGCCAATAAAAGGATCCAGATCAGCACCATCTTGGCCAAAGCTGCAGTTTGTCTCTCATATTTATAGTTGTGCTAATCTTAAACGTCAAATATAGTGTATTTCGCAGTTTTTAAAAAGACATGGTGTCTAAATGCTGTAATTCCTGGCAAACGTGACTTAACAGAATAAAATGGATCACTGAGAACAGTTTTAAAAAATCCACACAGCATTTTTTTTTTATGCTGATGAAGACATGTTTACGGGGAGTTTCTGCTTCTTTCTCATTAACAACTGAATACGGGGATTTTGGCTGAGGTTGTTCAGAAGAAAATGCTTTACAGCAGACCTCACCGAATCCTTTAAACCGACTCCTTTTGAAGAACTGCTTCTTGACTCCCTAACATGGTCACATTTAAAGCAGTGCCATCTTTAGCGCTCCTGGATCCAAGCGCTGCCACGGAGGAGAAGAGACGACGCAAAGCTGCGAGCACTGATCAGCCTGAGAGGCTTGCAAATGGCAACATGATGAAACACGGGGCAACATCAACACCGACACACACACACACACACACATGCTGGCATGCTGTTCAAAAACTGCACAAAAGCCAAAGCAAGCCGCTCGAACAGCCCCATGTTCAGCGATTTGAGAACAATGCCAGAATATGTTCTCTCTGGATTGACCTCAGAAACACAGGAATGAGGAAATGAAGATTTGCTTGGCAGTTGCTGCACACCGCATGGAAAACTGGTATTTGGCTCATAAAGCTCGCCAGCTCCCAACCCACTGCTACACAAACAGTTGTCAGAAACATCCAGCACGGTCTGAAATCGATGACAAACCTAATGACTCCAGCACACTACGCATATCAAAAGACGTACCTGCTTGGAACAAAGAGGCAGCGATTCAACCCGCCAAGAGCTGTGGGGTTAGTGGAAGTGTTAGTGCCGTGTGCATTTTTATGCCAGCGGTTTGCCTGCGCACACAACACGACCTGTTCAAGTGCCAGTTTTACACGGCTTCCTTCTCTACTTAGGAAAAACATGACAAACGCCTCCACCAATCAGGTATCAGGAATCCTTCTTCTAACAACATTGGCTGTCAAATTATGAGATAAAAGGAAATCTGTGCTGATCAAATCTGTTCAACAAAAAGGTTAAAATGCTTCCAAGGGTCTTGATTTAAGCTGGAGAACCCCGCTTTCCTCTCACGCACCCACCTGAGTCGTCTTTGTTTCTCTTCGGGCTGTGGCTGGGGCACCAAGCGGGCCTTTGTGCAACAACTAGCTTCATTTTGCAAGTGTTGGCTCAACATAGGTCTCGGTCCAAAGGTCCCAAAGCCCTTAAACACGCTCTGACAGATAGATTTAACAGCGGCACCGCAGGGAAACGACACAAAAGCGGTTCATCCCAGAACGCTGCAGGTCACAAACAAGCGGCGGCGATCGGGGCAACGATCGGCCAAGGATTTGGCTTTGCTCTTTGTCAACAAGAATCCGCGAGCGAGCCCAAAGCCCCCACCGATGCGGTGTCTGTGACCAGATATATATTCACAGAGCAAACAAGTGTGCTAAGGTTTACAGTGTGGGGGCGACGCGGCTCATGTGGGCCAGTTCATGCGTGACAAAGGCCGTTTTGTCCGTCTTACATCTGGCTACAGACGGGGCTGCACTGTTGCACGGGGCAGGATGGCTATCCTTCAGTAGAAATACCACCGCTTTACACACACTGACACAAACATTCAAAATACAATATTTAACATGATCTCAGATCGGATTGCTTTCCTCTAAGATCAAACAGCAACAACTAGCCCAACTGCTGCTAAAAATCATATATTGATGTTGTTACAGTTATAATAAGTAACTAATTGGTACGGTTAGTTACTGTAAGATTTTAAAGTACTTTGATTTTGCTGCAAATACCAAAGCAAAAATACAGAATAAACGATTGCTATTGCTAGTGGTGGTTTTAAAAGCTTCATTGCACAGAAAAGTATACTTTTTGTCATGCTGCTCCTTATAGAGTATCATGTGTCCAACAATCTGGTGTTAGCTGCTCAGTCCATCAGGCTATCTGCTCAGGTAGCCAGTTGGCAGTCAGGCACTCTGCTCATAGCCAGCTGTGGTTATTATAAGAGTTACCTTAATAAAAATGATAGACAACACCTCTTTAGTTTCCACAACATGAATGTGTTTTTCACAGCTGGAAGCAGATCCAGTCAAATTAGCCTTTGCTGTAGACAGCAGCACACATCAACAAACTACGGTATGACCTAGAAACATAGCAGCCTTGAAACCGGTGTAAAAAGAAGGAAACTGTCCAAAATAAGACCAGGGAAAGTCCTGCAACAGCTTGGAATGAGATTTAAACTGCTTTTTTCTGTCCATCTGTCCACCCATCCGTCCGTCTATTGTCCCTTCATCCATAAATCAAGCTATTGATTCAGTGTCCATCCATTTGCTTGCCCATCCATATGTCAGTCTATTCATCCATCTTTTATTTCTACCTCACTTCCTCTTCTTCACAGGGTCTGATTTAACAGGTTTTAAATTTAAAGCCGGACCCCAGCAGAAATATCTGCCATAATGTATAAATAGAGGTTAAAAGAACTAAGAGTCTTGGAAATTTGAGTCTTGAGTCTTAGAAAAGTCTGGAATATGGACATAAAAATGTGCAGGAGCCCCGAAAGATGCAGGAACATGCCAATTGTTGATTTCTGTACTAAAGCTGGAGTGTTCCATTTAACTTCATCAAATCAATACATTTTCTATAATATAATCACAAAACTTCTGCTGCAGCAGGGTTATGAACAAACTGGTTTAGTGTGTTCATAAATAATAAACTATTTTATATTAAAAAGTATATAAATAACTACTTTTATAATAAAACTTTTTTAATAATGGCGCTGTATGATTTCTCGTTGTCTCCTGAGGAAGCGAAACGTGCAGCAACCGACTACGAGGAAGAATCGACGGACCTTGAAGAAAGGGAAAAGAAAAAACTCCAGCATGGTAGTGGAAGATGCAGCAGGACCAGGGTTGGCTGCGCAGGAAATGGGCCGAGCAGAGCAGAGCGGAGCGGAGAGAGATGAGCTGCAGCCATGGCCGAAAACTGCGAGGATGCGGCGGGGGGAGCGCACAGGGGGAGACGGGCTGCTGCCTGTCTGTCTGCCTGTCTGTCTGCCTGTCCCTCAGTCTGTCTGGGAGGCCAATCTAAAGCCGAATCAAAGCTCCAAACAATCTGCACGCCGAGCCAAGCGCAGATTTGCACGGGAATCCTCACTTTCTGTCCTAATTACACCGCCGAATGCAAGAGGGGGGAAAGTAGGTTAAATGAACGACCCCCGCCTCCCAGTGTCCTTGGAGCTCCGCTCACCACTCAGCCACGGAGGAAATCAAGTGACTCTCAACCAATTCTGCGCGCATCTTCATTTCAATCCAATACAACAACACAAAAAATTGGAGTAAAAAATAAATAGATTTTAAGGGGGAAACACGGTGCCCTGGTGAAGAACACGCGGAGTGTCCGCGCAGCTGGATGAAACAGCAGCGGGGGGAAGGAGCGGTGGTGGCCGGCGGAGAACATCCGGCAAGGCACGGCGAGCCGCGCTCCGCCGCGCTCCGCCGCCCAACGCGAGCCGCTCTGAGCTTTCTCAGACAGGTCCGAGTACCGGAGATGGAAAAAGGGAAGCGAATATATCCTCACCGTCAGCGGCCGCCGCGCTCCGCGGTGCGGGGAGACGGCTCGGCAGGCATCCTCTCAGCGCACAGACAACAATAAAAAATGGGGCGCAGCTGGCAGTGCCACCGGATGTCCGATATTAATGAGGCTGTGGATGAGAGCCGCGCCGCTGCTTACAAAGGCTGCTGTCTGACCACGCCGCCCTGCACTTTTTCTCAAAACCTTCAAGTCCGCTAAAACCCAAACACAGTTTGACCGCTGTCTATCCTCCTGCGGCTGCTTTTCCCGACGGTTACAAGGCAAAGACAAGCAGGATCAGTCAGAAAACAAATGTTGCTTTATTATAAGAATAAAATCCGGTTTTTATGAGGCCAAAAAGAGATTAAGACAGGGGGAGAGGGAGGGTCTTTCTGCTTTTGCATGTTCTTCCCGTACGTGGGTTCTCTCTGGGTGCTCCTGCTTCCTCCAGCATGGCTGTAAGGTTAATTGATAAATCTAAAGTTGCCCTTAGGTGTGTGTGTTCTTGTATTGCAGCTGAGCCAGAAGATCTTTAGCTCATTTTATTAGTAAAATTAGGACTTTGATGTAAGATGAGGACCAAAAAAAAGGTCCACACTTTTTTTTTGCTGGTCTAGAGGTTAGGTTTAAGTTTAAGTCAGGTTTAGGTTAGGGTCAGGTATATAGCTACAGGTAAAAGGTTAGGCAATGAAAAGAGTTGAAAATGAATGGAAGTCACTTTAAACAAGGATGTGCATACGTGTGTGTGTGTGTGTGTGTGTGTGTGTGTGTGTGTGTGTGTGTGTTTGTTTTGACACTTTCTCCTAAGCAACCCTGAACAGATCAGCAGGTGTTTAAAGTGAATTTATTCTAACACAGCCCTTAATATAATGTGCAACTGGACATTTGACGTCAACTGTACCACATACATCAACGTGTTGCTTCAATCACGTTGACTTGACATGATTTACATCCTGTCTGCAGTTGGGTTAAAGTGCAGGTTTAAAAATATGAATACATTTATAAACAGCAGGCCTTTCCTGTCAGGGTTTCTACAGTTTAGTACTTAGTTCACATCGCCTTGAAAATAGCTAAAAAATAGTGTTTTTTAAAACAATCTGTTATAGTCCCTATTTAGAAGTCATTTTTTAAATACATGTTTATCTAGCCAGGCAGTAAAATCATTTTATTATTATTATTATTATTATTTTTTAACTTAATACCGCTTTAGAATTAATGGGTTAAACTTTCGGTCAGCCACTTTTTAACCATTACTGTAACACCGATCAAACCTGCAGCACTGCGTGATGCTTTTACCTTCACGCGTGTCCTCGGATGTCCCCGTCCGAGGTTCCAGGCTCCCGTAGACCGTGGGTAAAATGTCTGCCACGGCCTCTCCAGAGCAGCCCAGCCGCCACCATCCGCAGAGGATCGCGCTCGGACGGCAGCTGCGGCCGCTAAGCCCCAGAAATCCCCCTTCCTCCTACGGCCGCATGCAGGAAGTTGGTTCTCGGCCGGACAGAGCTGGCCTACATGGCGGAGAAACGGGACAGAAAAGACGGCTGTGGGACTGTTAGACACCCCCCTCCTCCTCCTCCTCCTCCTCCTCCTCCTCCACCTCCACCTCCCTCCGTCACCTTCACCCCACCTCCTCCCGTCCCTCCATGTCGTTCATTGGCGTAGATAAAAGCCTCGCCGTTCCGCAGACCGGAGGCCGGGAGAACGAACACACCCACCCTGCCTTAATACTTCACAGGCTGAATAAAAGTGAGCAGAGTGCGCTGCTGAGGAACCCTGCGTGGAGCTCCACTTGCTCTCTAAACAAGACGGGAAGTCACTTTGTGTTCCGCGACTTAAAGGCCACTTTGTGTCCAGCAGCAGCAGCAGCAGAGACGTAAACAGAGAGAGAGGGCGTGGAGCTGGACCCGCCGCGGGTCCGCTCCGTGCTGTCAGGGTTTATAGGAGCTGACGCAGCTGCTGCTGCGGCGGCGGCGGCGGCGGCGGCAGGAGGGTGAGGCGGCGGTTAGCTACGGGTCCCCGGACCCGGGGAAAGCTGCGGGGAGGAGCGGCGCCACTGACCTGCCGGAGGCGGGATGGGAGGCTGTCAGCTGGGGGGAAACAGCCGCCGTCCTGGGTGTCTCGGGTCTCGCCCGAAGTTTACAATAAATTGTTGAGGTCCGGCGTCGAAACAGAAAGCTGCAGGTGTCCAACTTCCGGGAGTCATGTCAAAATAAAAGCATAGAGGCGTCGCGCGGGTCAGGGGTAGGGTTAGGGTTACTTTAAGGTTGTAACGCAAGTCCTCCACTTCCCAAGTGCCTTGTAGCAGGGCCGGATTATCCATAAGGGCCAGTGGGCCAGTGCCCAGGGGCACCAACACTGGGGGGCACCACATGAAACATGCTTTAAAAATATATTTTTCATAAATTGTTATATTATTTACTTGAAATTGTTGAAAGACCATGCATTATTCGTTTTGTGAACACTGATGTCACAATAATAAGATTTTTTTGATTTCAACATTTTAAAATGAGATATTTGAATATTGCTCACTGATCATATGCCTACATGTAGTTGTGTAAGTTAGTAAATAGTAAATTACATTACAGAAATCCCCTTGATTAAGTCTGATGTTTTTGACCGGAGGACAGCACGGGTAAGGGGGGAGCTTTGAGGTATAGTGCCCAGGGGCACCACATTGTCTTAATATGGGCCTGCTTGTAGTAGCATACTCTTTTAAATAATGGCACAACTTTACCATCCTATGCCATGACAACTTTAATTATAACGCACTTTAAAACAGCAACAGCTGAAACAAAGCGCTGCACAAAATGCAACAGGAGACATTTCTCTCTCTTTTTTTCTTTAACAACGCAAAAAGCCTGTTGGCAGAGCTGGCCCAAGAATAGAGGCCAGACTGCATGTATAAGATGAGGCTACAGCGCATTGTCATTTAGACACGGGGACGTTTCAGTAAGGTGGGACCTATGTTTAGACATTTATAGAGGTTCAGAAATAGTCTAAAACACGCAGAGAAAACATAGGCCCAAACCTGTTGTAATAATGTAATAGTGATGCGAGGAAAAATCTTATTTTAATATTTGAGAGTGAAAATTAGAAAAATTGAGAGAATAGAGACATATGTCTACTTATAACTGCATTGTATTTTCCCCTCTTTGTTAAGTTCTTTCACTTTTGCTTTACAGCTCAACTTTAACATCATATCATTTATTCTTTTGTGTAGGTCTGGTGTCTTTTGTCCACTTGTTTTTCAAGAATCAAGATAATGATTGTCATTATGTACGCATGATGAAAATGTTTGGTGAGACACCAGCTCAGAGTTCACATATAGACACAAATCAAAGACCTGAATGTTCAAGTTAAGAGTACCCAACGACAGCGCTTCCGAGAAGCTAGAAGTCTTTAAATGGTCCCATCCGGTAAAATCGAAATATTCGTGTTAAAACAAAAGACAGGAAGCAGTCAATTTACAGAATGATATGAAAATACTGTTCAATTGCACAGATGTACTGTCCCTGAGGAGTAGCAAAAATTTAAATGTTCAAGTTAGGTAAAATTTTAAAGTAAAAAAAAAATACAACTTGCATGCATGTCCAAAGACTCCCTCCATAATTTCAGTCTGTTCTTGATGCTTTACATGGACTGAGGTAGCTTTGTTCTTTAGGTCTGTGCATAGCTGTGTGCACAGATGTGCGCACAGCCACCTGCGTCCACTGTTGGGCAAGCTCTGCACTGGTGGCCCACCAGAGCCTGGCCAAAAGTGAATGGGGCCCCAATGAGAACTTCATAAGGGGGCCCTCTTCCAGCAGAGTCAATGGGCAATTATTAAAGACTGAGTATAGCTGTTAAAGGAGGGAACATTTTTTTATCAGAAACACGTCAACTTGATCTACCTACAAACAGTTAGTTACATTGTAGAAAAAATGTTTACAGTGCTTTATTATCTTAAGAAATGTATCTCTCGTTTCCTTTCAGAAATAAATTTTTTGGTTGATTGAAAATAATTTCAAACCTCAACCTGCTAGGGATATGAATATTTTCGGGCTTAGCAGACTCATTCTGCAAAACAAAGAAAATAACTTAAATCAGCAACTTTTTGGAACATGAACCAAAAGCATCAAGTTCGAAACCTCTCCCCAGGCCAGGCCAGACCACAGATTTGATTTTTTCAAATAAGGTCCCGTCTAACTTCTAATAGGCCAAGTTTTAAAACTTGGTATAACACAATGAATACATTCTATCTAATGACTTCAGACAAGATGTTTAGAGTTTCCTTCATGAATTATTATTCTTTGTTTTTTTTCTTTGTCATCATCACAGCTGATGCTGTCCCGGAGGTCGGGTACTGAAGGCCTTCATCTGAACTTCCGCTTCTAGCGCTTCACTAGCTCTAACTTGACATCTAATCCGGCCCCTGAAAACGGATATGGATTCCATCTACGACATGGAATCGTCACAGGGGCGGGGCCCCACGACCCGTCTTTAAGGACACCGAAGATACCCGAGGCAGCGAACCCGCTGACCCCATCTTGGCCCGGGACTGCTCCCGATCCTGGTCCCGCTGGAACCGCTTCACTTTCACAGCCACGTGTTGACGGGGGTCGCAGAGACAGCAGGAACAAAACAACCCGTCTCCCGCATGTTTGTTGCTAACTTTTTCTGAGGGTTTGGTGTAGTTTGAGAGCATTTGCCCAACAGTCCACAAATTACTCAGGAGTTTTTTATTTTATTATTTTTTTTTATTTTTTATTTTTTTTTATCATAATCAGTTTTATTTTTACAATCTAGAAACTGCTGAAATCAAATCTAAGACTTTTACAGTGTAAGAAACATTTAAAAACAATCTAGTTTGTCACTTTATTTACATAATATAATCCACGTGGGCATTGTGAAGTCAGGTGACATATGAAATGAAATTTATTCGAAATGAAATGAAATTTAGTTGGATCGAAGGATTTTATCTGTGATTTGAGGAGCTGACAGTGTAACATCTACCAGATGATATGTCATCTAGGCTTCACAGAGTCCCCAGAAACTCTAACATATTTAAAAATAAATGTCAGAAATAAAGAAATGCTCAATAAATAAATAATACAAATAAATGTGCAGAAAATACAGCAAATAAATTAATCTAAGCAGTAATTAAATAATTCAATGAGGCATAAATGTTTATATCTTTTGATTAGCTTATTTATTGGTTTAACGTTGTAAAATGATCCTATTTATTTATTGTGTTAGAATTTTCAACTTTATTAATTACTTTTTTATAAATGTATTTAATTAACACTATTTATTTATGTCTATCACATTTCTGTATACATTTCTGCCTCATTATGCAAATGAAAACGAAATTATAACGGATAACTAAATAAAGTAATTATTACCAAGGTTTGTAAAATAAAGTAATTATTACCAAGGTTTGGAAAATGGATGGATGGATTACAAAGGTGAAGCTAATTAAAATAGATATTTACATTTATGTCTAATTGCATAATTCAATTACTTCTTAGACTTGTTTATTTGATGTATTTTTGTGTATTTAATTGTATGCTTATTTCTTTATTGAGCATTTATTTATCTCTGTATTTATGTTGCCCAGCCCTGTATTGAAGTTGGTCCTCCATACTTTCAGTTTCTACCTGTAAAGAATGGTCTCTCTAACAACTGCTGGCTGAAATATACAAACATGGCTAACAAGACAGATAAAGATGGCCACAGTCAGGCTCCACCTTTATAATGTTTTTCTCCTGTTATAAATGTCTTATCATTAGTAACAATGATTGTGAGAATATTCCTACTAGTTTCACTATTTATCCTTGTCTTGTGGTTTTCAATACCATGGACAAATCCAAAACATTCATCCAAGACAAAGAAAGAAAGAAAAAGAAAAAGAATGTATTACAAATACATAATGTTATAAGAGATGACTGATTAAAATGCTATTTTGAAACAGAAAATATGTTTCCTAAACAACAGGATTCATCAATCAAGTAGGTCAAAGAAATATAAGCAGATAAAAAAAATCACCGCATGGTCAAAACAAAGTCTAATACGATAGCAATGCTTTTATAAAAAAAAAAAAAAAGTTTCTCTTGCTACGATCACAAACTTCAATATGAATTCTGAGGACTTAATGGGAAAAACCAACACAGTATCTTCAGTTGTGAAGTGGAAAGAAAATACTGAAGAAACAACTTTATTTTTAACAAACTATTTGCCCAAACATTTTTACACCCGACATTTTAAATAAACACACCCACATAGTGCATTAGTGAACAAAGGGCATTGTGAAGACAGAGGAACACAGCAGATTGTGGAGGTGGCGGACCAGGAACCAGGAGCAACAGAACCAAAGAACCGGTAAGGTAACAACAGTGGAATCCAGCGAAGCAGATTACCGAGGCACAGAAGAATCAGGTGAGGTAAATCATATAACAGGAGCTGGGTAGGACCAAGACCAAGGAGCTGAGGAGAAGAGACTAATGACACAGAGATAATGTAAACCAATCCAGCAGACCACCTGCCAAACATGAAATAACTACTGTACAACAAAGCACAGGAATGAGGCGAAACAGTAGTAGCACAGTACACAACTCAGACAAACCCAAACTGAAGAGACCACTGGATCACGACAGGAACAGCCTTTCAGTATGAAGCTATGTGTCCCACAGTTTTAAATCACGATTGGGGAGGGAAACGTTCTCTTTGACTTGTGATTGAAATTAATAGTTTTGTCTTTTTGAGTAATTTCTATGATGTGTTATTGCAGATCCTTATTCTAATAACATATATACTTCCTATATTCCATTAACACATTATTGGTTAACTGGTTATTTTAAATGTGCTTTAGAAATGAAGCTGATTGGATCATGGGCCTGGCCTGTAATACTGTGGGTGATACACGCTGTATATCTGAGTAGGTTGCACACTCTGTTGGAAGTTCTGACTTAAAAGGGAACACCAGAACCTCCCTACCGAGCTTGTCCTCTTCTAGTTGGTGATTAGTGGTAATGTTCTCCTCAGATGAAGTCTGTAGCATTGAAATAATGTTGGCTGAGATGAGGAGCTCAGGCCATGGTCTGACAGCTAACAGCCTATTAGCATTTATTTCTCTGGCTTGCTTTAATATGTTTGGATTTAAGAGAGGAGAGTAAGCTGCATTTAAAATAATAATAATTTAGGAACAATTTTTTGAAAGAAATTGAGGATAACTGAATGTTGCTCATTAACATACAAATATTAAGTGCTATAAGTAGGTTGGATGCAATTGTCAGTTATAATTGCATCACAAAGAAATCTGTTTTTCAAGACACAGAGAGATAAAGATTGGACTATGAAGCCTGCAACTGTGGCGTTGCATGATGAAACGTTCCTTATGTAAGGTACAGCTGGTGTTATATAGGTCAGCTCATATGGCTGCTTGCATAAAGATCGTTATATCTTGATGCGCTTCCAGAGGAAAGTAGGTTGTCGTGGTGGGAGAGCAGAGTAAGCAACATTCTCTGAATAATGGCTGGTTGTGTTTATATCTCTGTTAGTTTGGGGGATGGGGATAGACCAAGACAAAGTAGTTCATCATTTTTAAGCTTACTTAAGATCTGAAGATTGTAGCAAATATCTCAGCTCCACTGGGTTAATACTTTGTAGAACCAGATTTTGCTGAAAATAGGATACAGTCTCTACTAACTATGTGTGTTTAGAAACAGTTTTTTTTATTTTATTTACTTTTATGCTGTGTTGGACTGCATGGAAAGCACTTGTAAACACCAGTTTTCCGACTGTTGCCACAAATTCTTATTTGGATTTAGGTCTGGGCTTAAATAGGGCCATCATATCATAAATCGGCATTGATCTAACCCATTCCATTGTGGTTCTGGCTAAAATGGTGGTTAGGCTCCCGAGTCTTCTTCAACCTCTGTGTTTTCTTCCAGGACCGGCCCATGTTCATCTCCATCCATCATCTCTGATCAGGTTTAATGTCCCTACTGAATAAAACCCATCTCTGCAGCATAATGCCACCACCACTACATTTGCTCAATGGTTGCAGGGTTTCCATCACACTTAATATTTTGTACGTCAGTCAAAAAGTTCAGCTTTGCTGGGTGTCATAAGCTTTCTACCATTTTCAACATTCTACCATTTTGTACTTCCAAGCGACAAAAGTAACCCCACTACACCCATTCAACCACACACACACACACACACACACACACACACACACACACACACACACACACACACACACACACACACAGGGAGCAGGGATCCATAGTTTCATTAAGTTTTTCAGCCTCTTTCTACAAAAACAATTGCATCCAAGATGTGAGCTGAATTAAAGGAGCAAATCAATCCTGCATGTATTTGTACCACATTGAAGATTCTAGATGGATTAGTCATCCTTGTTCTTGAATCTCAAGGTAACTTGATCAAATAGCAGCAATCCACCCTCTCACAGCAATCTGACGTCAACAGAGATGCAACAGGAATGTCATCCCCCCCCCCCCCCCTTGTAAGCCCTAACATCGAATACACATATTCAACTTGATATGTATAACATATAAACATAGTTTAAAAAAAAATTTATTTCACCGTGTGGGTGTCCTCTCTATTGCATACTTGAGAGAGAAGACTGAAACCTTTAATTTTTCTGTGACATTTATGTTATAAAACACTGAATGTCAGACAAGAATACGGTTCAACTTATTCAGCTGCTTTTCAGAGGAAAACAAGAAAACTTTATTATTAAAAGCATGACTCAATTGTACGAGACAAAATTCTTTATTGGGGTATTTCACCAACAATGCCACCACTACCTTCACAATAATATAAGGTTGCATACATATCATACATCTCCCATTTTTTCTTTTAACATTTAGATTTGTGATTTATTGGATTCTAGTTACCATGGAGACTCCCAACACATGATAAGATCTATCTCTTTTGATACTGCCAGGAGCATTTAACAGCTGAGTAGTGGGCAGTCATCACCAAAACTGGAGGGAAGCATTGGAAAAGGAAATTTTTAAAAATTAAAAATCTCACATAGTTGACAAATCATTAGGGTGCGTTGACTGTCAGCGTGTTTGGAGGGATTCTGCTGAAGTCTTGGCTGTTCCCTCTCTCATTTCGCCATGTTTGCCTGGGTGAGAATGATGCCATTTGGTCTCCTGTGATTCACTGACACTCAGAATGTGACTCTGTCCGTCTGTAAGAAACCGCAGCGTGCTGGGTGACGAGTGGGATTGGGACTGTAATCCCAAGAAGACAAATAAAGCCCACACAACATGAAGTCAGAGCCACCTTTTGTCACTTCCAACATCTCTAACTCTGCATGCTGTCCAAAACCCAGTCCTGACAGCTGAGACTCATCGTTGCAAGATCTGCCAAAGCAAAGCCAAAGAGTGACAAAGAGGTCTTTACAGGAAAAGGAGGGCAGCTTCCCTAATGTCCTTACTTGTGTAGATCACATTGTTACCTATTAACTTGTATGCGTGCAAACCACCACCACAGCTACAGCAAAGGGCTGGGGCAAAGATACAACGCAATTTGGTCTTTCTAAAAAGTAGCTGTATTTTGATTTGGTTTCTTTTTGGCTGAAGCAAAGTGGTTTTGGAGAGGCGGACGGGGAAGGACGTGGCAGCGAGGAGGGGGGGGGGGGGGGGGTGTTTGAGACTGGGAGACAGGGAGTGGAGGCGGGAAGGGTAGCTGTGATCGTGGTTGGCAGATGACACTCTTAAAGCTTTAACAGGAGGCAGGTGTATAAAAGAAATATACCCCGCACCTGTATAATGTCAGAGGAACGGATGAATGGAGTTAAAATGAAGAGCAAGGACAGCTGTTTGAAGCCTGTTTGGAAGGTCTCACAGGTAGAGCTGCTCAGGAGACTACTGAAGGAGACAGACAGTCACTCTGCCACACTTGCTTACTTGCATTTCATTTCACTGGTGTGTAGGAAGACATGACACCACAGCAGAATAACTCTCTGGCATCCCCTTTCTATGGATTCAACCTTGTGGCATACACAATCACATGAAGAACAAGGCTGTCTGTACTAATGAAGGGTCACTGACCTCAGCATGCCGGGTGCTTGAAACTGACGGCTTGACTTACTTTCTGATTAATTCAGGAGGCAACCATTCGGCCACTTGGGGGGCACTCATTGGAATCTCATTCCCAGACATGCAGAAGTACATGAATAAATAAATAAATAAATAAAACTGTGACACTAAAGCAAAAATAACTCCATCCTGATACAGCGGGACATTGTGAAGCTATAATCTGAAAGGGGCCTATTAGAAAGAGATGGCTCAGAAATGATACACATTCCACAGTCTTTTGAAGCAAAGGCTGTGAGAAGTTGGAAAATCCAGACTTTTCTAGCTTCCTGCAGAGACTAGCCGTGCTGCAACGGTAACAACCGTTTATGTTTAAAATAATGAATCATAGGCAGATGCTGTGTCAGCTGTATTGGTTTTAGTTGTGTGGTTGTGTTTCTCTATAAGAGTGCTGCAGTTAAGCTTGGTAGCCTCTAAACTTACGAAAAAAGACGATGCCTTCTGCTGCTGTTTGTTTAGTTATTGTTGAGATAAGCTGCTGTGGGGGAGCTGCTTACCTCCTGGGCTAAGACCTATAGAGGCAATCTTGGATTGTTACATAAAATCTACTCAGAGACTTATACAGAGTAATAACACCCAGGAGACAAAGTCTATGTCCCTCACTGATTTATAGCTTTGGGAACACCAATCAATCAATCAATCAATCAATCAATCAATCAATCAATCAAGACTTAAATGAGGGAAATAGAAATGCCATTGTTAAGGTTCAAAAGTGCAGACCTGTGAGCAGGAATTTCTACAACACTCTGTCCCTGCAGTACAAGCTGATGTGTATCTTTCCACAGCCTGGAAATAAGGGCAATGCTTAATCAAAAGAGTCCAAGCGGATGAGGTCTGAACTGGGAGGTGAGATCACCATGGCAACGTGGACCTCCATGGCGAGGAGCACGGAAAAGAATGTGGGAGGAGGTTTGATGCTGAAGTGGAGGGAATTGCTCTTTACTTGCAGTTTTGGGAGACTCTTGAGTCAGAACCCTCACTTACAAGCTCTGCATGCTCACACCGACTCAAACACACATACACACAAACTGTTACATCACACGTGACATCAGTTATATAACAACACCTCGTGGACACTGATTACTACAAGCTCACATCAGTGTCCTCGACCTGAAATAAATACACATAAAAATGCAGGATCCCCGATGGCAGCAACACAAAATCCCAAATGTAAACAAGAGCCAAATAAAAGATTGCACATTTTCAAAAGGTAAAAATAACATCTACTCCTAGCACATGTTTTAATTCCAGTTTGACCACAGAACAAACAAAGATTATACCTGCTTAGTGTTAAAAATACACATCATATATTATTCTTCAAATCTTAGATCCTAGATGCTGCAGTAATGTCTAAACATCCTCCAAGTCCGTAGAGATAGCTGATAGTGCCTTTTGGGTCGGTTTCATAGAAAACCTGGATTAAAGTTTTCTATGAAACCTAAAATGCTGCAAAGCAGAGGTGAGGGTGTGTGGAAATGTTTGGGAGTCAGAAGTAACATTGAAATTAAGTCCAGCAGGCCAGTGGGTGGGAATGTCAAGAGGCGTCACTTCACGGAGTCCTGGAAGAAACACACAAAAACACGACTAATGTAGCAACTTCAAACTTACCGTAGTTTTACAGCAGTTAGGACTGACTATTTAATCTGTCCCCCCCAGCAGCGGTCTCCACGCATTTTGCACTGTGGGCCAAAATGGCCAAGTTAAAAGTACTCCAATAAAAAACACTAAATAATTTAATGGTGAATTTTTTTCTTTTCACATGTTCAGCAATAGATTCAAAATGCAATATTTCAAAGAAGTAAAGTATAAAATACATTTTTGTAGGTGTGAAAAAGGGTCTCAGATGTTTGCCTTAAAAGAAAGGTGTTCCTTTGTTCATCAAATTAATATAAGAAATCTCTTTACTGTCGCACAATGAAGAAGTTATCGTTTACACTAACTTTAGAAATTGTTGAGTAGCGGTTAGCATTTGCTTCCTCAAATGTTCTTATTTATCATTGGTTAAACGGTAGCAACATTTTTGTTTGTGGAATAAGAGCTTGTGAAGCTAACTGTTTAGCTAGGTGTGCCCAGCACTGCAAAAATGACAAAAAGCTTTCAATCTGCAACAACTCCATTTGCTGGAGGGCCAAATGTGTCCCATCACTGAAACGCTGTTAGGGAGGTCACAAAATTATTCCACAGGGTGTCCAAAGTGTGGGGGCCGCACTTTGGACACCCCTGTCCTAAAGCAACAGAGCCCTATTGTGTTAACATTTTGTAAAACCAAACAAATAAGACCATAAATCTGTGGGTTCACCTAGCTTCATCTGAACAGGTCTCGTCACACGAGATCTGGTGATGTAAAACATTGACAGAAGTCCTGTGAATGTGAAACCTTCCTGGTGAAGCCAGCATTTACTGTGAAGTTAGCCCCTACCTTTGCGCTTTTTGATCAGAGCTAAACCAAATTAAACTATTTCACAGTCGTTTGGTCAGTTGGGACAGCATTTGATCCTCGCTGGTTCTTTAAAAGACACTCTGATCTAAGATGAACTGAAGTACTTATACACTGAACAGAGATTATTTAATGTACTTCTTGAATATGAGATCATAAAAGTTGCTATATGTTAGAAAGTTCACATATTATTATTATTATTAAATTCGATGAAAAAGTGGATTTTTAAGGCTTTTTAGCTCAGGGCTCATAAAAAAATGTTGCATGACCGATGACGTAATTTGTAGGCAAGCGTTGATCTGTTGACATGGTAACAAGATACTTCCTGGTTGCAAACTCGCTTTCTCCAAAACAAATAGACGGATTAAACATGGCTAAAAAGTGTGTGGCTTATGGTTGGTCAAATACCAACTAGGATAATGTCTCTTTACACACATTTCCGAACCCAAAAAGTCCCGGTGTTGTGCGAATTTCAGTTCCCCTGTGATACTCTGTTCCCCTCTGTGTCGGGGGCTGCAGAACAGAGAGGCGGTGTTTCACGGCGCTTCTGATCGGTTTCTTGGTAAAACAACTCATATAATCATGTCAAGATTGTAACATTCGGTTTAAGCGGCAGCTGTTGTTTACAAAATTGTAAAATAAAAATAAACGCTGTCTTCAGGCAGCTGAAATGTCCATATTCTCTCCTCTCCTCCTCACTCATCGCGCAGTGAAGCGGAGAAATCTCGCACAGTGAAGCGACATGTTCTCCACACTACCTCTCAGCACGGCGCTACTACCCCGTAGAACCCTGAGGCGTGGTGGGGATTGACCCACAGCCCTTTCGGTTCGGAACCCCCATGCCGCCCCCCCCGGAGAATATGAGCGCCATGGCCCAACAGATAAATGCGTGTCTGCTCTCAGAGTGCTCACGTCCGGATTATTAAGTAAAATTCCAGGAACACATAAAGCTGAAATGAATGCTATGGTTTGTGCTAAATGCACATCTTTTTTTATGTGCTGTTTTGGTGGATTTCAGCCGTCATAAACGATGCCAAACAATCGAACTTCAACGAGTTGTTTCCGTGTTTACATCCGAACTGTCAGCCATGACCGCGATTATGAGCACCAAATCCAATTATACACCAGCAAACCATTTCGTTTATTCTCCTAAAATGTTTTTGTCAGACTTACCCGAGTCGTAACAGACGCTTGCGCTGTCTTTCGTGTTAAAATCATCACTTTGTGAATCGCCATCTGAACTTGTGGTGTACATCATTGAACTCTCTTTAGCGTAGCCTGGGCTACACCTACGAATTACGTCATCGCACCACGTAACCCAAATTGTGGATTTTCAGCCTAGCGGTCGCCGAGGGACAATTTTAAGTCTTTAAAAAAACTTTTAAGGGCGCAATCACGATCTTAATGCCACATTTTTTGAAAAAATGGTCACTAATGCATGTATTTCCGAGTTGGTCGATCTCAGATTCAAGAAGTAATTTAAAATACTGTGGGTGATTGAGAGCTTTAGTCATGAGATTTAACCTTTATTGTACTTGTGAAAAAACAATAAGTCAGTTCCTTCAAAACCTTCTGCCATTAACACCACTTAGGAAGTACACAAGCAAAAGAACTGCAGCACACGGATAGAACAATCCTGGACTATATTGTTCTGTGTTGATTACAGAGTCTTAAAAACAGTTTGTGATTGGTGAAATCTTTCATTCTAAAAAAGCAAAAGTGGTTCTTAGACTTCCCAACTACTATGGCTACAGTCTCTCCTTGTCTTGCTCTCATGGACCCAGTATCATGTGTGGTGTCGTCTGAATGAATTATTTTACCCTAAACGCTGGTTCACACGGCAGGACTTTTAGCCCGATTTTCATTCCGATCTTCCCCTACTGAGAGGCACCGATTAGCGCTGTGTCTCTTAAAATAATCTTAAGAGATATTCCTGCCATGTGTGTTGTGTTAAGAGTGATCGGGTCCGTTCGGTAGAACGTCGAGACAGCTCCGACCTCAAATCAGGGATATTCATATTCATATGTTACATGGGACAAACGAGCACACAGCCCTTTGAATGTGAGGTGTAGCCAATCAGAAAGCGAGGCGAGGGAAACCTTGACTGAAAAAAACAACAACAACTCGCCTCCATCTCACAGTGCAAGCATAGAGCCCCATCGGTTGCGTTGTCTCCACTTCTTTAACCAACGGCTTTTTTGATTTTGTTATGTTTTTTCTCTGTTAAAATTAGTCCACAGACTATAACCATTGTTCTTCCTGGTTGTACGCGTTTATTTACTCTGAACCCACGTTTGATCTTGAGAGGATTCATAAGATTTCCCGTCTGACAAAAAATCCTGCCGTGAGAACCAGCCTTACAATGCAGAAGACTCTCCCTGTGGCTCTACGCTTCTCCAGGAGTGAATGCTGCTTGTCGGGACTTTGATGCAATCAACTGGTTCTCTTATGTAGGACATTTTTGACCAATCTGTATTGAATTGAATTGAATTTGTATCAGCTATATACCGTTGAGGAGTACTACCTACTGCTGGGGATGTTAGGCTACAATGAAAACTGGACAGTTTAAAGATGAACTGAGCTGATACCTTTATATCCTACTAAATCATCTAAGAACACACATTTTATGTAGAAAACCCCCGACTGGCGCTATAATAAGAGGGCTGGTCTGACGAGCTCACCTGAGTCACTCCCAGAAGTAGCGCAGATACCAAATGGTCTCATTCTTCAGCTGAGGACCGAACAGCGGGTTGGCCTGGGCCAGGATGGCTATTAACCAGCTGAGAAAAGAGAGACAGACCGACAGAGGGAGATTTTAGGCGGGATTTCTAATACATCAGCACAGTGTAATATTCCATACGTTTCTAATCGTTTCCCAGAAAGGGTCCAATAGCATTATTGACTCGCTCCAAAGTAACGAGTCAAGCAGAAGATGACACCTCTGGCATATGCAAAGCTCCATTTTTGTTGCTCTGCCCACACCCTCTGCAACGATGACAAGCCACGCACAGCTATGCTAATCTGTGTGCCTTTACCAAAACAAGCTCTCAGAGAGGGAGGGCAACCAGAGATTGATTCAATTCATCCCGGCACTTGACATTTGCAGCTGTGTACGCCTCCTTTTGGGAAAAGGTGGATGCTGCAGTTTTCATGAGGGTCCATGTAGATCGTGGGGTGTTTGGAGCATAATATAAGACAAGCAAACAAGTGTTTGTGAGGACTTTAGCAATAAGAATAAATCCTCTCTGTTTGCTGATAGGCAAGTTTATGTGGAAAAATATTGAAGAAGTGGAACAAAAAGCTTGTCTCTTCAGCCTGCTTCCATTGAAGCGGATAAATAACTTCAGCATCAGGTCCAAGCTATCCTGAGATTAAAACACACACGCTAAAAACTGCTATTAACATCCTAATTTAGTAGTTTGGTATCATTAGAATTTTTTGACCAAATTATAATGTTAAGTTTATGCCATGCTTGACCTGCTGCTACAATTTTTCAGTCTTTTTTTCTCCATTCTTGGAAAGAGTTTCTTATTATGTTGTAATTTATGAACTGGGATCACTTCCAGAGCCACACTGACAAACTTTGGTCCCATTCGTTAAGGTTTTTTCTGCATAACTTTTCCGATCAGTATGTTATTTAATTTCTTGCCTTCCCTGGCAGGATATTCGAACCTCTAAAGCTTGCAAAACACATTTGTTTGATGACTTTATACATTTATAGCATCAAACACTCAGAAGTTGCTTTGATTCAACATCTATTTTGCTCATAAAGGGGGCGGGGCCATTTGGGGGAGAAGGAAGAGATGTCACGCCAAATCTGTTTTCAGGAACGCCAATAGACCTCCACTGGTTCCAGTGATGAAACTGAGATACAACAGCCTAATTCATTCATGCATCAATCAGGAAGTATAACAAAAAAAAAACTATTTTACCATGACGTGGTTAAACGTTAGCCCCATTCAGGTCCTGGCAATAGTGTTCATCCCTCTGCTGGCCCCATGCTGCTGCCTCCCTGCCCATACTGGTTAATGATTTTTTTAGTTAGACCCAACAGATCATTAACCGCAGTGGAAACACTTTTTTTTTTAACACATTGCAGGGATTTTGTTCCATTACCTCCCAGCCCTCGTTGAGAACTTCAGGTTTGAATTGATTCAAATGTAAAGACGATAATCACCCTAGAATTTACTCCTCTATACGCGGCTGTCCTGTCAACATGGACACTATGTATAAAGCTGTGGCGAGCAGCGGAGAGGGAGCAACTACACGTCCATCTATTCAAGTTTGGATTTGAGGGATCTGTCAGCGCGGAATAATGTTAGCGGAAGTAATGCCGGCTCACACATTTAAGTTCACAGTGAAAAATTAATAAAAAAATAATAATAATGGTCTATCTTTGGTTATATGAATCGATTTTATAATTTATAATTGGAATTTTTTTAACACAGCCCTAATCATAATAGTACTGCAATATATTGTGATAAAATTTAAAGTCCATCTCGCCCACCCCTAGCTGCTACCCCAACAGATGATGGCAAAGATCACACTCTCCACAACAGACTTATGGAAACTTCCTCAGGAGTCCAGTCTGCTCTGTCTCTTCCTGTAGACCAGGGGTGTCAAACTCATTTTGGTTGAGGGGCCGCATACAGCTTAATCTGATCTCAAGAGGGCCACACGAGTTAACTCATTGCAAGATTAAATAGAACTAATAAATGTGGACTTGTTGATTTTTATATTGAGTTAATTTCACTTTTACACAATATATTATGAATAACCTCAGCGTTTTTAAGAAAAGTATGTGCAATTTCAACAACACTTTTATTTAATTAAACATTTACTTGTGCATTATGCATAAGAACTGATCACAGTGATTATACAATGTTGAAAAACATTTATTCACATTTTTTGGAACTTAAAAACACTGTCCTGCATGACAAAATACATCAAACAGATAAAAATTAAGAAATGATTTGAATTTTTCCACACCTGAAGCTTAATCTGCTAATTAAAACAAAATTATTATTTTTTTTTATAATGATAATGCATTTAGCCACAGGGCCGGACTAAATTGTTCGGCGGGCCGGATCCGGCCCGCGGGCCATATGTTTGACACCCCTGCTGTAGACAGCTTTTCTGCTGTGTCTCCAGTCCAGTCTGTTGTCCAGGTGAACACGGAGGTATTTATACTCCTCCGCTTCCTCTCTCACGATGGAAACTGTACAACCCACAGTTATCTGCTATATTTTCTTCACATTCGAGATGAGCTGACTGTTTCCACACCGTGGCACATCTGTCACATTTCTTCCATCATCCTTAGACCTGCAGGCTTATTCTTCTTCTAAATAAAGCCTAAACTATTTTAAACCAGGTGTCTTTATTTAGACGTTACAGATCCATGAACCCGCTGACACCAGCTGTCTTCTTAAAGCTACAGAGCTCCCTCTAGTGGAGGAAAGAGAACACTGACATGTTCCCACATCTCATGGCCAAACGTTTGGAAGTGAACCAAAAGTTTTGATGATTTTAACAGTTTTATTTCTTCCATGTACCTGAATTTGTTTAGAAAAAACATTGCTTTAATGGCTTTCCATTAGTGAATGCCTCAAATGAATCTAATAAAATGAGATATTGACTCTTCTACCTTATAGTGTTCATTTCATTCTGGCTGGAAATCAGCTTCTGGAACAAACCCAGGCTGATTGTGGCCCTACTTAGAAGCTTGCAGCAGATACCAGCTTGTGCTTCTCTTACTGCTTTCTGAGAACTGACCAGTGGGGTTCTCAGTGGGCTAAAGCTATTTGGAGATACTTGATCAACGGCAACATTTAAACGTTCTAATTGTTTTTAGACACTTGATAACTTTTGCCTTTAATTATGGTGCTGCGTCACGCTGGAAGAACCCCTGCTCTTCACCCAATTGTCCCTGGATTGTTGGAGGAAGCCGTTTCTGGATGATGTCATGGTCCCTTGCTTTTTGCATGCTGTGTTGTTGGGCAGCTTTTGTCTGATGAAGCCCACACATGGATTGAACCAGGATGCTTTACTTTTGACACGACACAAAATTCACTGTGGCTCTTCTTTTTTTCTCCTCTGTCCATCCGTTAACCTTCTGCAGAAATATAATTCCTCTAAGATTTTCTTGGACGAGACGCTGCCGCCTCACCATAATGCTTGTTAAACACCGCTGGACATCTGGATCCCTCACCTTGAGACAAGGTTCGGTCTTCAGCAGACTGACAGAATGATTGCAGCAGGACTCTGTCACAGAGTCTTCACCTGTGCTTATAACATAGTTATTCAGAAATTCAGATGACCATTGGAATTAAAGAATAACTTTAGCTACAAGCCTCTTTGGGATAGATTGACAAGCATCAAACCACTGGGCACAGTAATCTCAATGCTGTGTGAATTATCACCATAGAAACTAGAGCAGCCTAATTGTGTCACTGCATCAGTGTCATGGCTGTCCATGTATCTAAAACTAATGTTTTAAACTGTATTTAAACACAGATGACTACATCAGAGCCGTGTAACAAAACAACAGCAGGCTCGCAAGAAGAAGAATAGGGGGAATGGCTGTACTCACAACAAGTAGCAGCAGACGGCTGTGAGGATGAGGCTGGTGACGATCACACTGTAAAAGAACAAAAAACATGTCACTCATGTTTCTGTCAAGTAGTATCAGCAAACTTTCTGCAGGCAGAATTCTGTACAAAGTTAATAATGTAACATTTCGGACACCATTACCCCAGACTCAAATTACACTTCATGATCAATAACCTGATGAGAAAAACAACATACATGTAAAGATGATGTAGATCAGCTGACTATGTATTTTTTGTGCTTTTCCTGATCTGTAGCAGCATTTCTTTCTCAACAGCTACACCTAGTGTTGCAGAGGGGAACTGCAGCGACCTCTCAAGTTGAGGTTCTGAAACAAAAATCATGGTTTGGTACCCTTCAATCACGAAAAAAAATCACTCAGCAGTAATCAACAAATCTTTGATCAACTAATTAATACATAATTAATTTGATTGTACTACGTTCTGAACTTCAAAAAGTGGAAAGTATAGACCTGAGGGGAGAGTTACTAGGATTTTCTTATCAATGAATACAGTAGTATAAGCAGATACAGCCTAAACCTGTATGTATAGATTATGCAACTCCTGGAAAAGGATGGTTGATGTTTACATTTTTTCAATAAGACAGTGCCTATATTTGTGAATAAAACCTGTTTAAATCTCTTTGAAGTTGGTTTAATGGTTAGGTCACCTAGTTTACCAGCTGTCCCTGAATACAGCACGTGCAGCTGGTGAGAAATTCCCCTCTCAGGGTGATTGCTCCTCCTTGCATCTCATGGTGTTCAGAGTTTGGTTCGCCTGGATGCTACAGGAGGTCATTTGGACATCAACTCCCTGAGGTTTCCATTCAGCTTGACATTGGTTGAATCCTTAAGTTCAGTGCAGAGTGACTGACTGGACCTTATTCCTGTTGGGGGAAAAAAAAGCTTAGGCTGACCGAAGGTTCTGTTTCAGTCCCACTCTCTTTCTTCACTGTAGCTGCATGAGAACCCTTATTGTTCCCAGACAGCAGAGTTTAGTGATAGCTGGAAGTCGTCTCGGTTTGGTTTTGGGCTCCCTTTGTAAAGCTGCGCTACAGAACGCTACATTGTGCATTTAGTTCTTCACATAAACATTCTGGATGGGTTCGGGTATGAAACAATGCTGTATTTGTTGGGTGCACGCTCACACCAAACCAACAGGCCTGGACCGGATACTTGCTGCACGGATACGGGTACCGTTACACCCTACCCAACATCCAATTCATGAGACGAAGCAATGCAGAATATTGGGTTCAATGGAACGACACGAGACAAGATTATTTTTTAGGAAAGCTAAGAATACCAATATTTTGTTTTCACAGAACATATAAAAAGGTCCCAGATATCTGAGAGAGAAAAAACAGTTGTGCTGTTGCATGTCATTTTGTTGACATTTCCCAGATTTATACTATAGAAGTTCTTAGTTGTTGCCTTCTACTGGCAGAATTTATGTAATTTATCTACATTTTAGAGTCTGCCAATTTTGATGACGTCATAAAAAGCAGACCAGGCAGGACAATACAAAGTATGGGCCGTTTCTCAATATGCGTTCTTCTGTGCCCGTGTGCTTGTGAAACGTCATCAGCCTCAGCCCGAGCACTGTTCCAATTGCCGAGAACGCACCACATCCCCGGATGTTGTTCTTTCCCCGCCCTCTTTATCGAGGATGCATCAGAGCAGACTTGTGCGTTTTCAGACTGATAGCTTTCCCAGAATGCACCACGGCAAGATAATTTTTAGGCTTTTTAGAATATTAAAAATGTTTTAAAAATATTTTCAATAAGATTTACTGTGGTGTAGTATATAAATAGTTTAGAATGTTGAAGAAATGCTAAAGCACTATGCGTCTCATGACGTCACGAGTACGCTTCTGTTCCAATACAGATACGTGCTGCGTGCTCGTCAAGTCTGATCTTCCTGTGTTCTCGCCAAGACCGGACTCGACGAGAACGCAAGTACGAATTCGCGTTCTCGTGAATTGAGAAACGACCATGGTTTTCTCTCAGTAACACTGCAACTTCGATTTGGTTGGTCTTTGAAAGCACTGTTAGTATGTTTTCAATTTTGCAATGGATATTTTGTTGACTAAGAATAATGTAGCCATTTGTATAAAGCAATACGAGCTAATTATTTTCTCTGGAGCAAATTTATTGTACTTTTATGTGCTGTATTGTTTGCTACTGTGTATTTCTGAAAGTCTGTATGTTTATTTCTCATTTTTACCCTATTCCAACTGGCTTCAGTAAAGAGTCAACACAAAGCCCTCTTGTCTGTGTGGTCATTTTGGAGAGGAGTTTATCTGAATGTCGACTCCAACAAGGCAAAGGAGGTTGAGGACATGACACAGTGTTTCTTAAGAATATTTAATCAATTCAGAAAATTCTGGTCCATGTTTGACTCTAGAAATCTGCTGACAGCGCCCTGAGAGACTGCATACAGCTCCTGTCAACTTGCGGCATTTTCTACTAAAATATGCCGTCTAACTCGCTACAAACTATTCATCGACCCAGTGGATCAGTACCTGACCGCCAGCGCCTGCTGGAGTTACGGTCATCTAGTGTTTTTGGACTCGTAACTACAACTACTCTCAATTGTTTACGTGGTTTCGGAGTGCTTCGGGCACAAGTCCCAGAGGCCCACGATGCAGTGGACTCACCGAGCAGCACACGCCGGAGGAGGAGCAAGCGAAGGCGGTGCGACCATCGGCGGAAGCGTGGCTGTCGAGGCGGACTTACAGCAAAGCTAAAAGCTAACCCCTACAGCACGCCGCTTCCTTCCATCCTGCTCTCTAACGTCCGCTCACTGGATAACAAAATAGACCATTTACAACTCGAACTCTCCTCAAAGAGGGAGTTTGGAAACTGTGCCTCCCAGCGCTAATACAAGAGAGGCTATGAGTGTTCTCTATCGGACTAACTCCGAGCTGCAATCTGCCCACACGGAGGGCGTTTTCATCATAGCTGGGGATTTTTGTTCTCCCTCATTTCAACCAACACATGGATTTTACAACTCAGGGAAAGAACACTCTTGACTTGGTCTACACAAATATAAAAGACGCATTCAGAGCAGCCCCCCGCTCCCACCTCGGCTCTTCAAACCACCTTTCTGTAATGCTAATTCCTGCATACAGGCCCCTGCAGATCAGATCAGCTAAACCTACAGTGAGGCAGGTGAGGGTGTGGACTGAGGGAGCTATGGAGGCCCTCCAGGACTGTTTTGAGTGCACTGACTGGGACATGTTTAAAGCTGCAGCAACATATGAAGACAAGATGAACATTGATGAGTATGCCATGACTGTGTCAGCCTACATCAACAAATGCATTGAGGACGTCAGCACCACCAAGACCATCATCACCCGAGCCAACCAACGACCCTGGAGGACTGAGAATGTTCAACAAACGCTAAAAGCTCGGAACTCAGCCTTCAAGTCTGGTGACAAAGAGGCACTGAACACAGCAAGAGCCAACTTGAACCATGCCATCAGGCTAGCAAAGCGGGACCACAGTCAGAAAATCCACGATCCACGACGGCAGCAACACCAGGAGAATGTGGCAAGGCATACGGGCGATCACTGATCAACAGCCCCTCCACCCCTTGGGTGAAGTTGATGCTAACGCCCTCAATGGATTAAACAACTTCTTTGGGAGGTTTGGGGCACTAAACAGCCCTCCAGCAGTGAAGGCTGTTCCCCACCAGGACGAGGAGGCACTCTGCCTTGACACAGCCGACGTGTGGAAGACTCTGAGGAGAGTCAACCCGCGGAAGGCCCCAGGTCCCGACAACATACCTGGGTGGGTGCTCCAGGAGTGTGCAGGTCAGCTGGCTGGTGTCCTCATAGACATTTTTAACACCTCGCTGGACCAAGCCACAGTGCCAGCATGCTTCAAGTCTGCCTCCATCATTCCGGTGCCAAAGATACCCCAAGTCACCTGCTTCAACGACTACCGGCCTGTTGCACTGACTCCCATCGTGATGAAGTGCTTTGAAAGGCTGGTAAAGGAACACATCATCTCCAGACTCAACATTGAACCCGTTCCAGTTTGCCTACTGACGGAACCGCTCCACTGAGGACGCCATCTTCTCCGCTCTTCACCTGAGCCTAGCACACCTGGAGGAGAAGAACGCCCATGTGCGGATGCTGTTCCTGGACTTCAGTTCAGCGTTTAACACCATCATCCCACAGCATCTGGGACTACAGAGAGGAGGTGGAGCAGCTGGTGGGGTGGTGCAGAGAAAACAGCCTGATCCTGAACGTGGAGAAGACGAAGGAGATCATCGTTGACTTCAGGAAGAACTGGCCTCACCACGCTCCACTGCTCATCAACAGCTCAGCTGTGGAGGTGGTCAGCAGCACCAAATTCCACATCACAGACTACCTCTCTGGGTCTATGAACACCACGTCACTAGTGAAGAGGGCACACAAGGGCTTGTACTTCCTGCGGAGGATGAGGAGAGCCCACCTGCTCCCGCCCATCCTCACGACCTTCTACAGAAGCACCATAGAGAGCATTGTGACTAGCTGTCTCTCTGTGTGGTGTGGAGGCTGCAGTGCCTCCGACTGGAAGAGCGTGAGGAGAGTGGTGAGGACAGCAGAATGGATCATTGGGGCCCCTCTCCCCTTAATTAAGCACATTTCATCTCAGCGCTGTGTGTCCCGAGCCCATAACATCATCAGAGACCCCTCACACCCCCACCATGGACTGTTCTCCCTGCTGCCCTCTGGGAAGAGGTTCCGCAACAGCTTTTTCCCTGTTGCCATCAGACTGTAGACTGGACTCTGCATCACATTTGCATCTTTATTTGGCACTACCAACGTTGCAGAACTTTTATTATCCATTTAAATGGTACACAACTCTACGTTTACTGCATTTTTGCACTTGTAGATATTAATGCCGGCCTGCTCCTGCTTATCTCTGAAGGCCCATCTCATCCTGTTTTAATATTTGTCAGTAAAGGAGAAACAATTATCAGAGGCAAACATTTAAAATATGCATATTTAATTCATTGGAAATGAATTCTCCTTTGGAATTCTTTGGAATTCCAAAGGAGACAAAAGTTAGATTACCATTGTTAACTACATGCTTCTCCCAGGTATTGCAGTTTTTGTCTGATCAAAGTTCGCAAAGACATCCTTTTAATAGGTTGACAGCCCCTCCTGCTTAGTTTTGGGGGGTGTGGGCGCAGACACAGCGGCCCATAACTGTGATCAACTCTGAAGGTTCCCATGCAGTACGGCAAATTTATTACTGAAACGGCTCTCAACACATCCTGCAAGCTGCATGTATATTTTGCCCTGAAGGGGAGACAAAGTCTCAAAGGCCAGGCATTCCTCATTAATATAACAACAGATATTTTTCTCAACACACTGCACCATACTTTTCCATACAAATGCCTTTTTGCACCATTATTTTAGAACATAAACCGAACATTCTTCTGCACACTGTTCTTGCAAACCGTTTTTCTCCTGCATTGTTACATCTAATCAATGCTGCACTTTATATTGCAATGTCTTATTCCACCTGCAATCTCATTACACTGTCGGAAGCTGTATGCAATGGAATTTTGTTCTGTATGCACTCTGTACATACAAAATGACAATAAAGTTGTCTAAGTCTAAGTTCGGGTTCAGGTTTCATTGGCCAAAGTAATGATACAGACGCCAACTACTGGTTAGTAGCTAATAGTTAGCCACTCCCGATGTTCTCACATTGCTTACAATGTGACGAGGCATGTTTAGCACTTAGCACTGAGGGGAAAAAAGAGAAATTTTTCACACCTTGCTTAGTAGCTCAAGGAAAGTCTAATATTTTAGCCTAAATGTTTTTAGGCTAAAATATTCAACTGTTTTTTTTTTTAAATCCCACCATTGTGTTTAGTAATTTCTGCCAAAAGGGTGCAGCATTTTGATTTAATCCATCCAAATGCAGTATTTGGATGAAAAAGAACTGTCTGTGATTGGCTGGTGTGTGGATAGCTTTTGAAGTCGCGAGCACAGAGACAGAGCCGAGTGTGCGGAGAACCAGCCGAGCACACAGCTGGTGCTGAGCATGGAAGGAGCAGGTGGAGTGCAAGTGCAGAGTCTCACATGACACGGAGCAGAGCGCACGCAGAGATGGAACCGAGCGCGATGGTATCGAGTACGTGAGATTTATACGCTGAATACCTGACTCACTGCGTGCTCAGATTGGTGCCTGTACGCTCAAGTCAATGGCCCAAATATTACGCCATACTCCCTGCCTTAAATTGTCACTGTCAGAGCAGAGCAGAGTTGGAGCAACATGGAGGAGAGCAACCCCAGCAGATCAAGATGTTCTCTTGCTAACAACATTATAAAGTTCTGAGTTACTTATTCACAAGACGTGTTCCTCTGAAAGGTGTTTTTCTGTATTTTTATCATTTACAAAAATGCACACAGAATGCAACACGTGAGAAAGAAAAGGACTGGCTGGATTGCATCTCAAGAGAAGTTATAGGGAGGTGTGGCTTGTCACACATCTTGTTTTGGTCTACAGACCACTGATCTCTATTTATTCACTGGATTGCTGGTTGGCCCGAAAAACTGAAGTCACTGGCCGCCATCTTGCTACTCCCTACTCTCACAGAATCCCATAGGATTTGGTTGCGACAACAAGCAGTTTTCTGGCTGTGTGAAAACGTTTCACAGGTAATTTTACAGTCAAAGTCATGTGCTGAAATATTTTGCATGTTTTATAATATATATATATATATATATATATATATATATATATATATATATATGTGTGTGTGTGTGTGAATAACATGCAATGACTTTCTCAGTACTTGATAGTTTTAGTACATAACAAAAGTATATGGCATTTGACATTTTACAAGTCTTAAGCACCCCCTGCACATGAGAAAATCATCGTTGTTCAATGCTGTAGCGCACATATTCCCTAGTTACTGGAGGAAAATAGGGAGTACCAATATGGCGGCTGGTGGCTTCAAAGTGACGTGTACTACCAACAGCAAATCAGCAATCCAGTGAATAAATAGAGATCAGTGCTACAGACAGTGCTCAAGCACCACCTAGTGGTGAAATATCACTGATTGCTCCTTTAATCTGACATGTATCCTGTACAATTCAACAAGCTAGACAGCCTGCTAGGGGGGTGAAGCAGAAGGGAAATACTTACATACACATGCTAAGGAAATGGATTTGCCGGGATTTGTTTTGTGTTTTGTCACACTTAAATGTTTCAGGTTTCATAGATAACCTGGGTAAAAGCAGTTTAAAATGATGGATTAATTTGTTTAGCGGGAAAAATATGTGCAAACAAACCTGGCCATTTGTGGAAAAAGTAATTCCTAACGACTGGTTGTACCAACAACTGCCCCGCTGGTGTTTGCATACCTGTGGCAGTGAGTCTTTCATTATTTCACTAACACATCAGAGAGTTTTCAAGCTTATACAAAGGAGGACTTGCCCACTTAGGATTACTGTTCTGCTACATCACCCAAGTGTCCCTGAGCTTATCAAACTAAAAGCCGGACATTCTCTTTCAGGATCTACTGCTAAAGAGCAGAATTGATGATACCATCAATTACAGTAAGTCATCCAGGTTCTGAAGCGGCAACATAGCTCCACACTATCACCCTACCACCACCTTCTGTGTTACAAATACTTTCATGTTTCTCTCATCGACCATTTAATACTTTCTATGGACTGATGAGACTATGGACTGTTTTTGGGATCATCAAGATGTTTTCTGACAGATAGAAAAAAAGGGCTGTTTCACAAAAGCAGAATTTAGAAATCCAGGATGAGAGATAAAGCCAGGCTTGAGCCAGTGTGATCAGTGCACCTTGGCTCTGTCTGTCTCACAAAGGCCAAATCAGGCTCAGGAGGTACAATTATGTCAAGACAGGTTTAAGTAATTCAGGTAAATGTGCCTCCATAGCTTTCTTTAAAAGACCATGAGGTCGATCGCAGATAATGCTACAGTGGATAAGTGAAAGTATGGCACAAGCAACTCATCCATTGTAGCATCAGTGAATCTGATTTACCTGAATTACTAGGGAGTTCGTCCTGCAATTGGCGGGTTGCCAGTTTGATCCCCCGCTCGGACTGTCTCAGTCGTGGTGTCCTTGGGTGAGACACTTCACCTGAGGCCTGCGGTGGCTACTAACATAGCTCACCACCGTCAGGGTGTGAATGACTGATTAAAAGCGCTTTAGGGTTGTCGGACAAGTCAAAGTGCTGCACAAGTACAAGGCATTTGCCATTTATCTCTTATCCCGGATTTCTAAATGAAGCTTTGGTGAAACATCCCTGTCAGCCACTGTTCATGTTTTCTCCTTGTGTGGACGATATTTCTCCCCGTGATTCATTGGAGTCCTTAGAAATTGCTTTTATCCATTTCCAGACCCGTAACAGTCAGTGGCTCGCCTTGTAATTCATTAGTTCAGGGCATGATGTGTTGGGACATTTTGGCCTAATTCTTTTTGTCAGGCAGGCTCCATTTAAATTATTTCTTAATCTACCATGCACTCAACCTTTCTTAAATTGATAGAAACAAGACAGAAACTGACCATGAAAGGGCTGCCAAGCGCACAGCAGTCTGAAAGAGCTTCAGCAATTCCCACCAAGTCCTGGGTATGTTCAACATGTCACAACAGTGTCCTGTCCTCTTCACAGATCAGGACTGTGACACGGCGTCGCACTAAACACCCAGGTCTGGCTAACATGTCCCAAAACCTCTCTGGTTGCATGTCAACCGGTTCTGATGGAACCAAGCTGGTACCTTTGTGGACTGAGCATCACAAAAACAACTCTATGTCCACAAATGTTGGTTTTCAGCTTGAAAACCAAGCTTAAAACTTATTCTGACGAAAAGATACTTCATCGTCAGAATAAACTGGGTTTTTGGCGGGTTGGATAAAACGATTAACAGTTCTAAATACGAGCCAATTTCTGGCCCAAACCTTCAGGTGTCTGCTGAAAAGCTCAAATGAAGGACTGAGTTTCTATTTTCCAGCATCACTGTCAGTGAGTCCCAGCAAACATCCAAAGCAACAAGAGTCACGTCTTTGTAGGAAGATTTTTTTTTTAAATTTTATCTTATGTATGGCCTCCTCAGGAAAGGAAAGTAGAAAAACAAACTGTGGATGACACATGTCCTCATGATCTGATAGATGAACACCTGTCAGAGACTGACTGCTGACACTGAATCAAACCCTGCTTCAGTGAGATATTTGATAAAGGGTGTGTAAACTTATCCGACGTTCTGGAATACTGAAGCTGGTTTTGATTTTTACATTTGTCCCAAACAGATTAGTTTTGTCCAGAGTGGAATGGTGCTGACCATGACACATTAGGTATATGTAGAACATTTGTTAGACACCAGAATTTTAACAAAAAGGTGTGTAAAATGTGGCTTCGTCAATTAAACAGTTCGACAGGAAAAAGAAGAAGAAATGTTTTCGTTAATGCAGGGATGGTGTGAGCGCTGAACGGCAGAGAGGAGAGCTGGACAGAGTGTGTACTGAGGTATGGATGCAGGGATGATGGAGGGATTATACCCTTGATGACGCAAGGCCTCCACCACCACACAAGCCGAGCTCTCATTCACGGCAGCACCACACATCCCCAGCACAACCACCACGGCCTGGATGAAACTATTCAAAACGAATGCACATTTCCCAGCCTCCACGTTTGACACGAAGCAGGGTTTAATGCAGGATTCAGCCAATTGGATGCGCTACCTACCCGCGGTTAGGTCCTTTAGGCACTAAAAATGGAGCCACGACCCCCACCAGCGCCCACAACGTGGTGAAGCAGATCATCGGCAGGGCCAGAGAGTGAGACACCATGGCTGCAGTCAGGAGACGCCGCAGATACGGAGCAATTGGGTCGGCTTGTCTTCGAAAAGAGGCGCATCAATGGCTCCAGTCAATCCGCACTGGTTCCGCACTGTCCCCGCCCACTCAGGGTGAAGCGGCAGGTGATAGGTCCACAACGCAGAGACTGCTACGGTTGATTGGTGGAAATGGCTGTTTGTCAGTATTACAGCAGATGGGATTGGACAGCTCTCTTTGCCACATAGATTAATATTGTTTGCGTCAACGTAATTTCTGTTGATAATATTAAAGCAAAAAACAAAACATTCATTTAAGGTCAACTCTTTTTTTCTGTTGAAACGTATATGATTAAGAAAAAACATTTCGATACAGTTATGCTTAGTAGCATTTTTAATCGTCTGTTTTTCATTCAAATATTAATTATTTTATTGAACAATAAATTATTACATTTAAAATCAACCATAGATCAGTGAATAAGTCTTATTACATTATGGCTAAGCCTACTTTGTAAATATAAATGCAACCTTTATTGGGTTTTAACTTTGTTCTTTGATATTGTTTAGCAAATATATCCTGTCCTGGTGATGGAAGCTGGAATCTGTCCATCTGTCTGTCCATCTGTATGTCTGTATGTATCTACGTATGTCTGTAGGTCGGAGCTGGAATCATCTGTAACCACTGTAGCCACTTAGGATTCTTAAATCTCCACAACTTCTCTTCTGGTATTTCTTTTCTTTTCCTTTCTTTTCAGGTTCGCTGTCACTTGTGGTCACACTGTGTACCATCAATACTCTCAGTTCTGCTTTGTTGACACAGTGTGGTACATCCCCTGTTTAACTGTCTGGATCTGGAGGTCTCAACAAGATTTTAGCTTTTTCCACCCGTGGTAGTGCCTACCACTTTGGGAGACCTCCAGCCAGTACCTAGCACAGATGTTCCTACAGTACACACTATATCAGCCACTTGGTTATGGCATTTCATGTATGCTTTGCCTGCCGTATCCTGCATCCAGGTACTACGTACTGGATCGTTTCAGGGGCCTTTTTACAGAGGCCACATCTTGGGTCCTGTCTAATGTAATAAATGCAGCTCAGTGGATTCACTAGGACTGCTGAAAGACGTTGCTGAAGGGAGAATTAGGAGGAAACACAATTTCACGTATCTGTGTATATATATATATATATATATATATATATATATATATATATATATATATATATATATATATATATATATATATATATACCCCCACCATGATGTTTTCATAAGCAAGTTTCACTTTCAGCATGTTTTTGGGGTGATGTACAGAACCATTCTTCCTCCAAAAACATGTCATGAGCAATGACATCCAAAGAGTTCAGCTTTGGCCTCTTCTGATCATCCATCCATCCATCCATCCATCCATCCATTTTCTGACTCGCCTATCCCTCATGGGGTCACGAGGGGTGCTGGTACTTATCTCCTACTGTCCTACTTTTAACTGATCAGATAAAAGTTTAATGGTTTCGTGATAAACACTCTACCTGCTTTTTCCATGTCTTTTTGAAACTGTTTCCAAAAGCCTATTTAACTTTTGATTGTTCTTTGACTCATCTGTCAAACATCATATTAAGGGCTGCAGCTCGGTTACGTTGAAATCTTTACATGAAACTTGTCACTTCACCATGGCTGTATATGAGCATGTGTTACAGAAAATGCTACAAAATGTTTTAACCTTCTAACCTGCACTGTTACGTATGAACAGTTTCCACAGTTTATTTAAAGAAATCAAAGAAGGCATCTGTAGGAATAATTTCTTTTTTTTTGTTTTTTTGGGGGTTTTTTGGGGGGGGGGGGGTTTACTGTAAGGCTCCGTTCATGCATGTCAATGATGTAAAGCGGAACAAACCACTCCTTGTCCCCGGCAGCTTCATGTGACTCACGCTGATGTCGCTGCTGTGAAACTTCTGCAGCAACAGAAACTTTAGAGAAAATAAAAGTTGCACCATCCTCCAGGAAGGCGCTTCATCTAATGTGATCAACCTGCTGGTGTAATTTATGGATGAGAGAAGACGCCATGGGTTTATTTGCGACACCGAGTCTTTTCGTCATTTGTCTCTGCTTTGCAGGTACTGTATCTCTATGTTTTATTTCAAGGCATTTTCAACACCAGCATTCACAACACTGGACAGCCAGATATCTGCATCCAGTGTATTTTCTAGAGTACTGCTGATAAATATCCAAAAAAAGCTACTCAATCCAAATTTTTAAATGCTTTAAAGAAATCAGGGTATTCATTCATACAGTCATTCTGTATTCATTCTGTCAGGAACTAACAGAGGAATAAAAAAAATCAACAAGGACATCATGCCTAATTTCACTTCTAAAATAGAATATATTTAGGTAATATAAAATATTACCTGTTGTTTTGCCAAGAGTTATTAATTTAAAAGACAACCATTGTTACAACTACCGCACCCTGTCTGCAGTGAAACACCTTTGGTACACCCAGCTCTTTTCCCTTAGGGCAACCCCCACTTGCACTTTAGAGTGTTTTTAATATATGATGCACGAAACAGAAATCTGTAGTTTAACTGGTTTAATCTAAGAAAGTCAGAGAAATGTTTACAGACATATCAGCGCTGACGGGCTCTTGATCAGACACGACGCAGGGAAAAGGAATGTAGCATGAGCCCCGATTGATCCTCCCATAATCATTATCAAGAAGTCTAGGTACACACCTATGCAAGGGCCGTACACTTCCTCATATGTCATAAGTAAAATAATGTGTTACCACCTGGGTGCTACCGTGGGTCAATGGATCCTGAGGCCCATCGCGTTTAGCACAGAGGTTATCAGAGTCAAGAGCTGCAGACCTCCAGACTTCATATAGCCTTCAGGTTTGCTGAAGGACACAATGTAGACATCCATCCATCCATTTTCTATCACGCTTGTCACCTTTGGGGTTGCAAAGAGTGCTGGTGCCTATCTCTAGTATTCAATGGGCTAGAGGCGGGGTACACCCTGGACAATGTAAACAGATTCATGCAATGTGTTTTCCTGGCAGAGCAGCGGCATCCAAGGATCCATCTGAATTTGTTTAAAGGTATATAACCACGTTTATATGCTTATTAAAAAAAAGACCAAAAACTGGTTGATCATGATAAAATAAAGCTATATACAACAAGCCTCCATCTTGATAGTGTTCTGATAGTCCTTTTTGAAGCTAGATAAGAATTGAGCACCGGGTGCAATTAGCAGATATAAACAGAATTTCTGATCAGCACCAGATTTGGGACACCTCTGGCTTCCTATTCAGGTGGCAGCTACATATTTCTTTGACATCTTCGATTCTAGAAACATAATCATTCTTTTTATTCACAACGCAAACAACATTAGTGGTGCATACCACCTACTGTACATTAATGTGTAATTATAGCATTCACCTACTATATTCTACGTATTAGTTTTATACTTTTTTTGTAAAAATAAAAACAATGCTATGTTTAAAATCCTGATTTTAACCCGTTCCCCCGCTGTAACTAATATTCCTTTTAGACTCCATTCGTTCTAGCTCCTCTTGTTCATCCCTAAGTTTTATAGGTTGGTAAAAAACTGGAGGTGTGCATTACTGCCACCATCTGGTTGGAGTGTGGTTATCTCAAGTGTGTGTATGTATGGAGGCAATTTGTCTTTTTATTATTCAATCAAACTAAAAGTAATATCAATCAAAATGTGTGCTCAAAATGAATTTTTTTTAAATCAAAAAACAAATATAAAAAAATTAAACCAATATTTTATCAAAGTAGATATATGTGATCAAACTAATTCTCCTCAATATATATGTATGTACAAAGACTAGAAAGATCTAATTCTTTTAATATTTTTTATAATAATTTCTATCTTTGCTCTATAAGTTAATTTACAGTGTGCCTACTATGTTATATTGGCCCCCTCCGCCCCCCTTTTAGCTCCACCCCTGTCCTGGTCTCATAAGCATCCAGCCTCTCAGCCTCTATGCAGTGCGCACAGAGGCTGGATTACTATTGCAACAACACATTATCAGTAGGGTAAAACTAACCTGTCTCACGACGGTCTAAACCCAGCTCACGTTCTCTATTAGTGGGTGAACTGACATTATTCTGAACTGTGTTCTGGAGAACGCAGGGAAAAGGCGCATCATCTTCTCGTGTTTCAACCCAGATATCTGCACAATAGTGCGACTCAAGCAGAACAAGTACCCCGTCCTTTTCCTGACTCAGGGAATTTCAAAGGGAAGAAAGTTCATTCTGAACCTACAACAGATTGACTCAAAGTCTTCATTTTAATTCTTCAAAGAGTTTGTTTTATTAGAGTTACCTTGTGGATTTAGTTAGTTAGCTTCTGCTGGTTCCTTTTTATATCACTTTTAGTATTATAGTGCATTCCATCTGTCAGAATTCTCGACTTCCAGGTCAGAAAACTTAACTGCAACGTCCCGTAAAGTTGGTATTACAAATTGGAAAGTCGGTGCAGCAGGATGGTACACAACTACTGCATTCTCTTCTTTCTTATGCACTTCTTGTTACTGTGCACTATTTTATTTTTATATTTGTATCATGTTCATGTTCGAATAAATTTCATTTCATTCATTTCATTCATGATGCCTGCTATTTGGTTTCTTTATTTTTCAATACCAAAAACAATGAAAGCAGATCACTTTGGATTTAATGGTTACCTTGCTTAAACTTGTATTTAACAAATCGACTTGAGTTTCCATTTTACACTGTTCACCTGCCTTTAGAGCAACCAAGCAAAACACTCTGTGGTTCCAACCCTGATGGTATTTAAATCTGAGTTTATATTTAGTAACTGAGAACAAAAAGATCTTTTACTTCAGTCTCTTAGATTGAAATGTTAATCTTTTTTATGGATTATATCTTAGTCTTTTATTCCTTCTCTGTTGTTTGAGTTATTTTGGATTAGCTTTAGATACTCAGTACTTTAAACAGATCATTTGTACATCCTTAATTTTAAATCATTTTTTAATATAAACAAAATACATTTTAAAAATTGGAACCTAAACAAGATTTACTTTACTTTACAAAATCGGCAATGAAAACCCCATCAAAATCTGAACAAACTTCAGTTATTTCAAATTATTCCTTTCCTCTGTTTCTCTTTCTCTTCAGGGGTGGGGGAGGGAGGGAAGGGGGGGGGGGGGGTTATGCTAGAACAGACAAGACAGTTTCATATCCTTAAATATGTTTCTGTTCTCTGTGTTACAGTGGGACAGAGTTACACTGACTGGGGAGTGACTTATCGCTCTTCTTGGGTCTGTGCTATAAAAGGATCAACGGTGGTAATGCACTGTGATTATGAACACCCACACAGTGTTGGTATGATAACCATTAGGGTTGAGGAAACATTTTGGTTTACTGAAAGTGATGACAACCCTGTGGGTGTGGACACACAGGCGCAGTACGCAGGCCGTGTGCAGTACAGCTGTACTGGGAAGAGCTGCAGTTTGACAATTAAAGATGTGAAAGAGAGCGACTCAGCTGTGTACAAGTTTAGGTTCATCACCAACAAACCAGATGGAAGATATACCGGCAAACCAGGAGTCCGGTTATATGTCACAGGTTGGCACGTCTAAATGTTAAAACACTAATAGAACAGTTTTCATTGTGATGTTTATTAAAGTGGTTTTCTGTGTCCCCAACACAGGTTTAAAGGTTTCTGTCCAAACGAGCTACAGTCCAGCAGAGCTGGAGTGTTCCAGCATGTGTGATTTACCTGCCCGTTCTAAATATGTGTGGTACAAAAATGGAAAAAAAATCCCTGGAAGGACATCTAAGAAATATTATGGCTCTGTGGGCTCCTACGACAGCATGTCCTGCACTGTTGAAGGACATGAAGATTCCCCCTCCCCTTCAACCTGTGAGTTGATTCCAACATTTTCCTCCAGCACAACTACATCTGCTGTCACTGTCTCTACAGAGATGTCAGAGTTTTCGTTCATTCATGCTTAAACTGCGTCAGGGTTAGTTTCAGCTGTATGACTTTCTTTATGTTTTACACCAAAGTCTAATTCATAGTCATAAACTAAAGCAGTAAAGATGGTCACTGACAGTGGATGGAAAATGTTTATCTTTCAGGTGTCCGGAATGAATACTGCTATAAAGTGACTTACAGTAGTGAAAGAATCTGTGCATTCGAAGGTTCATCCGTGACCATAAGTTCCTCCTATCCATCTTATGTCACATCAAAATTCTGGTTCAGTCCTGCCCGCAGCAAAGAATGGAGCCGTGCCTCACAACCAGAGGACCTCAAAAAAGACTCTCAGTATGCAGATCGTGTGCATGTCACTGACACACCAGGACTGTCCATCCTGACAATTAGTGATTTAAAAAAGACTGATTCAGCAGAGCATCGATTCACATTCCAAAGTAATAGCTTGAACTGGGGGACAGATTTACATGGAACAACTCTGACCGTCACAGGTACTGATGAACACTGACTGCTGAATATTTAAAGCCATCCTACGGTTTTATTAGCTGGTCATCGTGAGAGAATACGGTTTAAGTCTGATGTGGTTCTTTATGTCATATTCCAGCTCTCCAAGTGCAGGTGATAAGAACTTCAGTCAGCCAGAACACAACATATGCAGAGCTGAAATGTCACAGCAGCTGCACTCCAGCTGCCAGTGATGGTTACATCTGGTTCAGGAATGGACAGAGAGTTGACCATGGAAAATATACTTACAAAGGATCAATTTATCCTGCAGACAATATCTCCTGTGCATTCTCCCACCATGAGGAACATAGAGCTCCAGAAGTGTGTGAGTTGACACTAAGGCAAAAAAAAAAAAAAAAAAAAAATACGACAGCAGAGAGTCTTTAGCCAAAATTCACACTCAGTATTTCCTGACATATTGTCTGATTTCTTCTGATTTTACCATTATGTCACACAAGGTACCACCATGTTTAAGGTGTTGCCTTTAATTCATCCACAGATGTCCCTCTATTTAACTCAGATAATGTAAATCAGTCTATGAAATGCTTACAAAGTCATGACATATTCATCTGGGCTTTCCCAAATCATTGTAGTACTCTTAGTGTAACTTCTGAAGTTGAGGAAAGTAATGAAGACTTCTCCACATCTCCCTGCATATACAAGCCATGGGCAATAATGAAACACAGTTGATTATTTCCATCTTCTCTAGATGCTCCAGTGTCTCCTTCTGTGTCAGCTGAACCCTCTGGTGACATATTTGAGGGAAACCATGTAACTCTAAAGTGCAGCAGTAAAGCTAATCCACCCGCTAACAACACGTGGTACAAGAAGACTAAATCATCGACTCTTCAACCTCTCAGTGGGGACTCACGTTTTTCCCTGAGATCCATCCAGTCGTCTGACTCTGGGGAATACTGCTGTGTAGCCAGAAACCAGCTGGGGGAAAGCCACTCAATATTCCTTAATGTTGATGTGAAATGTAAGTACAGCTGGTTTGCCAGCAAAACATTTCAAGATTCTGCATCAGATTGACCCAGAGAAAAATCCTTTACTCTCTGGATCATGCCCTTCTGACATATTCAAGCTGTGCCTCTCCTTTCCAGGTGGTATTTTAAATACCTATTGTTTTTTGCAACATGTATGAAAACTAAGATTTAAATCTCCTTTCTCTATTTGATTAGTAGTTCTCGGACTCTGGCTGCTGGTTATAATCCATCTACAGTAAATGCAGGCCTCTCGAAGCATTGTCAGAAGTTTCTCCTTTTTCCTTAGATGCTCCGAAACGTGCAGAGGTGTCACTGAGTACCACAGATGTGGTGGAGGGTATTTCACTAAGTCTGACCTGCAGAGGTGATGGTAACCCAGCACCTTTTTACACTTGGTACAGAGACAACCAAACGATGCTTCAAGGACAAGGAGGTGTGTATCAATTTCCTTCTGTCAGGTCTGAGGACAGCGGGACCTACCATTGCAAGGCTGAGAACAAATATGGACCGGTCAACTCCACATCTGTCCATATAAACGTGGAGTGTAAGTACAGAAATGAGTCTGAAAAGTTGTCTTATCATTGTCACAAAAACTGTACAGAGGAACCCAACTTGTGATATAATGGTTAAATCTTAAAAGGTCTGAGTCACCCCAGACATCCAGCAGTCATTTAAACTTGATCTTCTCAGACTTTTTATATGCATCCTTGTCGCAAAGATTGAGTACAACTATTTTACAAAATTGCATTATGAAGAATTCTGATCTAGAAAGTGATAAGACTAATTATAAATACATGTTTTTATAGTTGTGTTTAGATTTTAGCACAAATTAATCAACTCGTGGAACCTCCACTCTAATAAACCCTTTTAAACAAGTCTGCTTAATATCAAGTTGTCTAAATATGATGTATGTTGGTGATCGTTCTCCTCCAGATTCTCCAAGGCTTCCCTCTGTGTCTGTGGATCCTCCTGGTGAGGTAGCAGTGGGCAGTTCAGTGAACCTGAGGTGCAGCAGTGTTGCTAACCCAGCAGCTACTTATACCTGGTATAAAGAAGACATGACTTCACCAGCAGCAGATGGACACGTCTTTACCATTGTAGACATCAGACATGAACATGCTGGAAATTATTACTGTCAAGCCAGAAATAGCAGGGGACACATTAACTCTATTCCACATCTGATTGTGGTTTCAAGTAAGTTACTGTAATTAACTGTAATGTCTATATTTACTGTAGCCAGAAATCCAACTTCCTGCACACAAATGCACACACAGACGGTCTTCAGCATGGCTTCTGATTGAGCTAAAATAATCTTTGATTGTTTAGATGAGCTTCCTGAAATTGTCAAACCATGCAATGTTTTTAATGCTGACGTGCTCCAATCAAGAAGAAGCTTGTTTTAATGCCTGTGAAAATATGTCAAGTCCGTCCGTCCGTCCGTCTTCTTCCGCTTATCCAGGGTCGGGTCGCAGGGGTAGCAGCTTCAGTAGGGAGGCCCAGACGTCTCTCTCCCCAGCCACTTGGGCCAGCTCCTCAGGAGGAATCCCAGGGCGTTCCCAGGCCAGCCGGGAGACATAGTCCCTCTAGCGTGTCCTGGGTCTTCCCCTGGGCCTCCTCCTGGTGGGACGTGCCCGGAACACCTCACCAGGGAGGCGTCTAGGAGGCATCCTGACCAGATGCCCGAGCCACCTCAACTGGCTCCTCTCGACGTGGAGGAGCAGCGGCTCTACTCTGAGTACTCCCCGGATGACTGAGCTCCTCACCCTATCTCTAAGGGAGAGCCCAGACACACTACGGAGAAAACTCATTTCAGCCGCTTGTATCCAGGATCTTGTTCTTTCGGTTACGACCCAAAGCTCGTGACCATAGATGAGGGTAGGAACGTAGATCGACCGGTAAATCGATCTACGTTCCTCGGCAACCTCAACACCATCTCTGGTGCTGAGGTTGCCGAGGTTGTTAAAAAGCTCCTCGGTGGCAAGGCCCCGGGGGTGGATGAGATTCGCCCGGAGTACCTTAAGGCTCTGGATGTTGTGGGGCTGTGTTGGTTAACGCGGCTCTGCAACATTGCGTGGATATCGGGGGCAGTTCCCCTGGATTGGCAGACTGGGGTGGTGGTACCCCTATTTAAAAAGGGGGACCGGAGAGTGTGTTCCAACTACAGGGGAATCACACTCTTAAGCCTCCCTGGTAAGGTCTATTCAGGGGTTCTGGAAAGGAGGGTCCGTCGGATAGTCGAATCTCGGATTCAGGAAGAGCAGTGTGGTTTTCGTCCTGGCCGTGGACCACTGGACCAGCTCTATACCCTCAGCAGGATTCTGGAGGGGGCATGGGAGTTTGCCCAACCAGTCTACATGTGCTTTGTGGATCTGGAGAAAGCATTCGACCGTGTCCCCTGAGGGATCCTGTGGGGGGTACTCCGGGAGTATGGAGTACCGGGCCCTTTAATAAGGGCTGTCAGGTCTCTGTACGACCGGTGTCAGAGTCTGGTCCACATTGCCGGCAGTAAGTCGGACTCATTTCCGGTGAGAGTTGGACTCCGCCAAGGTTGCCCTTTGTCACTGATTCTGTTCATAACTTTTATGGACAGAACTTTTTGGTTGCAGCCAAGGTGTTGAGGGGATCCGTTTTGGTGGCCTTAGGATTGCGTCTCTGCTATTCGCGGATGACGTGGTCCTATTGGCTTCATCAGGGCGTGATCTACAGCTCTCACTGGAGTGGTTCGAGCCGAGTGCGAAGCGGCGGGGATGAAAATCAGTGCCTCCAAATCCGAGACCATGGTCTTGAACCGGAAAAGGGTAGAGTGCCTCCTCCGGGTTGGGGAGGATGTGCTGCCCCTAGTGGAGGAGTTCAAGTATCTTGGGGTCTTGTCCACGAATGAGGGGAGGATGGAGCTGGAGATCGACAGGCGGATTGGTGCAGCGTCTGCTGTGAAGCGGGCGCTGTACTGGTCCGTTGTGGTGAAGAGAGAGCTGAGCCAAAAGGCGAAGCTCTCGATTTATCGGTCGATCTACGTTCCTACCCTCATCTATGGTAGTCTGAGACGTGTTTCAGAGGGTCGGTGTAAATACATTTGTTTGTGTTTCATGAAAATCTCACTGAAGCGGAGATGCATTGAAATTTAGTTGGCTGTGTACTGATAAGTGCCCCCACATTATCAATGTTGTTCACGAATGAGGGGAGGATGGATAGAGTGCCTTCAGTGAGTATGTCAAGTACTTAAAAAAATTCATAAAGTGAATGATCTTCCTCTGCTAGTTTAGAATTCAGGAAGCTTTTAAGAAGATTCATAATTAATCCAGGAGTAGATATTTATTTTAACAAGGCTTAAATCTCAGATCTTGTAAACTAAAGAAGCAACTCCAGCTAAAGGTAGGAGTTATATGGTGCTTTTGAAAGGCCTTTTCCTTTGAAACATATATCTGAAAATAATAGTCACTCCATGTGTTCTTTAAAAGATACATTTTTTTAAAGATTGCTCATTTGCATCTAAACTAATGCAGACTAAATTCTCAACTTGTCAAGCTGGCAAACAACTTTGCAAAGAGAAAAAGTAATAGAGACATTCATATCTATAGGTATATGTACATTTATATTTGTAAAATAGAGAGACATTTATCTTCACTTTGAAATTGTATTTTTTCATTCTCAAATATGGATGAAAAAAAATCTAAAAGCAGTCTGACCAGAGCTTTTACCAAACAGGACTTAAACATTGCCCGTTTATATCTCCGGGTCCACCATGCTCTGCAGTCTGGGGTGTGCTGTCTCAGTGACCTGTGGAAGGATTAAGGCAGAGGGGGGAGAGGCTAAATTGAGAATATGAAGAAATGGTCAAAATAAACTGCTTTAAGAAAGACTTTTAGGTTGTTTACATTCTGTTGTCTCTGCCCATCATGTCTATATTGTCCAGTATCTTATCAGCTGGTACCCTCCCTGTGTGTGAATTTGCCTTTCTGTTCCTTGCTGGCAGACCCTCACTGTTAGTTGACAGCAGTTGTTTTCTGTGCTACTTGCCTTAACAGGGAAGTCAAAGAACCATTTCATTTATTTGTTCTGTGGCTTCCTACAACAACTTTGTTAATTGTGTTTTATTGTTAAAACTAATAATTAATTTTTTTTACCTGCCTGCCTGGCTCTATGTTGTCCACCAGTGTCTGAATCCTATACATCCACATTTTTCTGTTTCTGTGATTATTGAAAAAAATCACATTAATGAAAGAAACATTCATTAAATGTTTCTTTCATTTTATTCCTTGAATCCAGGTTCAGCCACAGCTGCTGTTGTTGGATCCATCACTTTTCTACTCCTGATTGCTTTATTTTTGTCTGCCTTCATCATTTTTAGGTGAGCAGTTCAACTTGACTTCTTTACAGCTGTTTTCTGATTATCTGTGATTCTTTTTTTTACCTATTAATTTCCTGATTTTTATATTTACAGAAGAAAGATGGCTTCAAGGCGAACTTCTGAGACCAAAGAAAGACCAGGAGACGGGACGAAGAGCTCTGGTGTTAGTCTTCCTCATCATAAACACTTAAACATTGCTTTCCTCTGTTAGTCCTTCAGTTTGTGGGAGGCTCTGGTTCTGCAGGAGGATTGGAGTTAATATCAGTTCTTGAAATGTCTTTATAATATCAACATTATTTTGTTCTCATGAGTGCAGTATTTACTCTTCAGCAGAATTCAGGTGGTCAGCTGGAGACTCCGTCAACTGCAGCAGTCGGAAATTCAACAGATCAAGATGACATCCACTATGCTAGTGTACAATTCTCTAAAAAACAAGAGGACCCGGTCTACTCCAACTTTATGCCAGCCAAACCCAAAACGCATCAAAATGAGGAGGACGTAGAGGTGGAGTATTCAATGGTCATGATAAAGAACACTCCTTGGTGAGTTCACAGTGTCGTTTCCTTTAAAGCAATGTGTTATTATACTTAGTCAAGTCATAGTAAGTTAAGGTTTTGAGCTTTAGTGATAACATCTTATCCTTACAAGGTGTGTGTTTGTCCCTTCACAGTCTGAGACGTCCTGGTGGTTCTGAGGATTCAGATGCACTGTACAGCACAGTCAACAAATTATAAACGACAGTCCATCCGTGACTACTGTTCAATATTTCCTCCACTCGTAGATGTTTCCTATTCAGTTGATCAGAAAGCAAATGTGAAAGTAGATTATCCCACGACACACGAGGTAAGACGGTTGCATCTACACTGCTCCAGTTTACGTACTCTCACCAGAGACTCTGGTTCACTTCGCCAGTACCAGGACAGGGCCCATTGAACAGATTTACCTAAATCATTTGTGGCATAACCTTTACAAGGCATCAGAATATTCCTCAGAGATTCTGATCCATGATGACATCACACGGTTCCTGCAGATTGGTTGGTTGTGCATCCATGATGTAAATCTCTTGTTCTACCAGAGCTGGTGAGGGTGGAGACCATCATGGCTAAACCATTGTCATGTCTGACAAACCAGTTTAATTTGATGAGTGAACTGGTGCATCATTGTACTGGAAGTGCCCATTACAACATGGGTACACAGTGGTCATAGAGGGATGGACATGGTCGATAGCAATACTCAGGTTGTCTGTGAAAGCAGTGCTAAGGGGCCCAAATGTGTCGAGAGGCTAACAGCTACTCCATTTCATCAGCAGCCTCAGCTGTTGATGTCAGGCAGGATAGATCCACGCTTTCATGTTGTGTACACCGAACTCTGAACCTACCATCTGAATGTTACCACTGGAATTGGACATCTTTGAACCAGGCAGCATTTTTCCAATTTGTTGAATTTTTGTTTTAATTTGGTGATTGTGTACTGTTGAATTAAATCCCTAGCCTTAGTTTCCCGTTTTTAGCTGGGGTAGAACCCAGTGTGATCTTGTACCACGTGCAGAAATCCTACTCTGCATACTTTGGTTGTAACAGGTTGTCAGCTACTATTGCCATCTATCGTCTCGAACCAGCCTGCCTTATCTCCTGTGTTCTCAGAAGTCAACAATGCATTTTCATTCACCCAAAAACTGCTCGCTTGATCCCCTTTTAAGTTCACCAAGCTGCTGCTGTGTGATTGGCTAAGTTACTATTTGTGTTGAGAAAAACATCTACAGGTGTATCTAATACAGAGGCCAGCGAATGAGACATGTTACAAACTGCACTGATTTCTTTCTGTACAGTTTTATCTTTGTAGCTGTTTATGTGCAATGACTTGATTGTTTTGTTAAGCTGTTTAATAAATTCTTTGATTTTTTTTTTATCAAATAGTTATTGTGACTTGATCTTTCATTTAGCATGACAATTAGCTGCTTGTTCAGTTCTTGACGTTCCAACAAAACCTCAGTGAAACTGGCTATAAATTATACAGACAGTTATACAGTTACACAGACAACAAGATAAATAATATATATCTCATATATAATTATAAATATCAGCTATTTCCAGTCTGACAACTGGAAATAGCTTCCAGTTGACTCTGAAGAGCTGCAGACCTATCTCTGGTTAAACCCAGATTATTCACACCCCTGTCAGATTTAGATTTAAGATGTTCGTTCATTTTTTACTAACACATCTCTTGTGGCTGGAGGCAAGATTACAACTTTACAGTAGAGTGAAATTTATCTATTTTCTTTTCAAAATTATTGCATTGTTTTATCTTCTAAGAGATGCCTGTCTCGTGTCCTACTAGAAACAAACTTTTTGGTTGAAATCAATCTGACAGGGGTGATCTGTGAATGGTTCCTACTACTTTTTTGTTACTTGTTTCAATAGCCTTCAAACAAGAGCCAGATCTGTCAGCTTCTTTAAAGAAACTGAACGCAGTGAAATGAAACAAATGGCTTCTTAGAGGCCTCTAAGGATATCCGTTAAATTTGGATTTGAAAAGGCTATTATAATAAATAAAATATTAAGTAAAATGTATTTATGTTCACTTGTGTGATAAAAAGCAACACTGGATTCACTACACAGAAAACTGGGAAGTTTTGTCTATAAAGACTGTGTGGTTCAAAAGGTTGTTCTTCATGGCAGCTGATGGCATCTCTCTCTCTCTCTCTCTCTCTCTCTCTCTCTCTCTCTCTCTCTCTCTCTCTCTCTCTCTCTCTCTCTCTCTCTCTCTCAACACGAGATATGCTTTTTTGGAACCAATCAAGTAGCATGCTACAAGGGCAGTGAACAAAAAGGTCACTTAGAATTTCTAATAACACAAAGTAGACTTTCCAATTTGATAACAGCCTGCCTTTTGGGGACTTGTCATGTATTTAGTAGTGGGTGGGGTAATACGCACACACTAATTAGTTTTTCTTACATTTTTGGAACTATTAGCACAGTTTCAGGTTTAAAATGCTTCAACAGCCACCATAGTTCACTGCACAATTAAATCTACACTTTTGAATAGATAAAAACATATTGAGTGAACAACTCAAGGTATATTAAATTCAAGTATTAAGCCACTCATGGTAGCAGCATGTTGGGACAGAATTGTTACATTTACCAGACTAGGGCACTTGTAGGAGTTGGTTTCAACAGCAAAACCTGCTAGGGTTTTCACAGATTCCACAACCAGCATAAAAAGTGCAGGTTTTATGTGTTCTTCAATCATCTTCATTAAGGTTTCTTTTGCTTGAACGTATCAAAAGTCTTTCAAGTTCTCTCATCTTTTGACGAATGTACTCATGTCTTGAATCATCATATCCAAGTCTGTTATAAAGATGCTGTTCATATTCTATGGTGAGTTCATCAGACTTCACTGTCTAGTAAATTTTACTAGCATAAACTTCATTATGAATCATGGTGTTCAACAATTTCCAGAACTGTGTCTTCACTCCTGGAGGAGGGGGAACAGCAAAAGCACAGAGAGCCTGAACTGGGGTTTCTTGTCAACACTTGGCTTGAATTTACAGATTGTCATGTGCCTCCAGAGGAGTTTTTTGTGAACAATCCTTGACGACAGGTACACTGATGATAATTTTATATTTCAGATGTTATGCTTGGTTGCTTACGTGGAACAAGTGTTCCAGTCCCACTATTTAGTATCCCATCATTTTGTGTAAAATCAGACTACAGCTGCTATAGTCCCCACAAATGACATCACAACAGACTAGTGTGCCTTACTAGGACTACTGACTGAAATTTGCTCAGGTTAAGGAATTTTTTTTGACATTTTCTACCATAACCAGTGTTGTGTGTATGCGGCAAAGGGCAGTGCATATGCTGCTGCTGCAGCCTTTGGTGGGAGAGAGAAGGCTTGAGAGAGGCAGCATTTGGCGTGTGTTTCCAACAACAAATCCAGTGTTCAGGTAAACTCTTTGTTTTTCCGTTTATTAAAAAAGATAACAAAAAAAGTGTACTAAATATTCCACAGCTTGAGCATTCATGCTCAATAAACTTTCCACTTCCTCACTTATCTTAACACGGTCAGAAAAAACATGTGCTCCTCTATGCAGCTCTCTCCCCGTGCCCAATCATCAACCTCTATTATTACTGCAAGCTCTTGCAGCAAGCTCTTATTGCTCTTCAACATAAATAAGATACTATGACTGTACCAAAAATCACATTGCAAACTCTGATCGAACTATAATCATTCAGTATATCAGAACCTTTTCAATGCAATTAGTTTATGAGTCTATGTATTTTTTGTGTTCTTAGCTGAATAGACCAAGATTAATGGTATTTCTTTGATATCAGAAGAGGCATTTGTTGGATCGTTAAAACACAAGTTCATGTTTCAAATTGCAAAACATGTATTCAAGATTGAGAAACATACCAATCTCAATGTTTTCTCTGTTTAACTACAAATAAAAAATATGTTGCTCGTTTATTCTACCATGCTCTTTTTTTTTCATAGAATGGTAACACGGCACACTAATCTAATAGGAATGGGATGTTACTTAAGCTCATATGTGACTTAAAGCAGGTGAGCAAATACTTTTGGCAATATAGTGTAGTTATATATAGTTTAGTTAAGTAGAAGTGCTCCGGTAGGATATTCTGAACTAGCATAAATTCCCAGAGCAGCAGAACTGTGAATAATAAAAAAAAAAAAAAAACGCCCAACCGCTCCACGGTAACTTTAAGTGTCCGTCCCAAACCACTGATCTCTATTATACACTGGATTGCCAACAGCCCACTGTTAGAACCAGTCGCTTTAAAGCCACCAGCTGCCATATTGGTACTCCCTATTTTCCTCCAGTAAGTAGGGAATATGTGCGCTACAGCATCGAATAATGAGGATTTTCTCATGTTCAGGGAGGGCTTAAGACTAGTGTTGCACCGATACCGATACCAGTATGGGACCAGGCCCCGATCCAGCACTAAAATGGTAGTATCGGTATCGGTATCGGCGAGTACCAACAAACAGGGCACCGATACCATTTTGATGTCTGTATGTCACTTGAACGCAGCCTTCTCTCTCCCGACTAGTATTATACATGTTATATAAGTCCATGAAAGTTGCACTATTTTGCCATTTGAGAGCCAAAACTCAGGGTTTAAAAGAGATTATTCAATTATTAATGTAATTTTACTGTCTTACTGTTGCACTATTATACAAAGGCCACTATTTTGGCCTTTGAGAGCCAAAAGTTTATTCAACTATTGTCACCCATTCCAGGCAATAAAAAGTTCTACTACCCTAAGTAGTATGCAGTTCTTCATATACACACACACACACACACACACACACATCAATTTCAAACAGATGGTATCGGTATCGGCCAATACTGCACAGCCAGGTATCGGGTATCAGTATCGGGGCCAAAAAATGGCATCGGCACAACACTACTTAAGACTTTTAATATGTCAAATGCCATATACTTTTATGTTATGTACTAAAACTATCAAGTACTGAGAAAGTCATGTGCTTAAATATTTTGCATGTTATTTATTTATATAAATATATATAAACAACATTTATAAATATATAAATAACAATATACAAAAACATATATATATATATATATATATATATATATATATATATATATATATGGCAGAGCCTGGACATTAGCCAATCAGAAAGAGAGTAGGGCGGGTCTTTGCATAACGGAGATCTACCAGTCTGAGGTTTATCAGCGTTTCATCGTTTTAACTTTAAAAGAAAATCTCAAACTGACCACAGATGGTATCAATCAAAGTAGCGGTGGTCAAAGGTTTTCTTTGGATTTATGTGAACCAGTAGGTCAGAAAGTTCAGCGGATAGAACAGCTGACAATGACTTCCTTCGGTAAGCGTGTCAATTTGCTCCTGCAGTTAATTAATGAGTTATTTCCACATGTGGCCATGTCACCTGTCAGTGTTTATTCCCTCGCTTCCAGTAATTTAGCTGATAAACGCGGCGCCTAACCAGGGATCTCCTCATGAATCACTGTTATGTTTTATTTAAAACTGAGAGAGTTAATGCTCTAACGCGACTAATTTACCATGACACGCTTTTTTTCTTTGTTTTTTCCTTTTTTGAAGAAGAAGAAGGGTCGGAAGTGAAACGATGTCCCGGTTTGACTGGGTCTGATCCGGAAAAAGTAAAAAAATATATATTATTTCACCTGCGCTTTTCTTTAACAGAGAAGGCAGAGCTGCAGTCAGAGATGTTGTCAGTCAATAAGCAGCAGCTCCACCTCATGATCAGCTGAACCAGGACACTCATTAAATAAAATGACGAGGATTTTGATGCATACGGAATATTAAGGAAACTACGTAAATAAACTAGGAAAAATAAACTGCATCATGGACTGGAGAACGGGTTCTAACTGTGTGAGACTGGAGAAAGATGTCAATTCAGTACGAGAACGTCAATACAGAGAGCAAGATCAGGGGAAAGACAGTTTGAAGCAGTTTTAACTCTCTGTCACTGCAGAGCAGCACCGTCTCCAACACACGGCATGTAGGCTTAATACAGAGAACTCTAACCCTTTAAAACAGTCCTCGCTTTACACCAGCTGATGGCGATAACGCTCAAATTGTTTGGCAGCAGTCCCCAGCAGAGGAAGAACAGGCAGCAGCGTGGTAAAGATGGGGACTGCTGGGGGATCAGCTGTGATGACAGGCACCGCCTCCTGGAACAGTCTCCGCCAATCAGCGTCAAGTATCACCCGTTGCGTTCCTGGTTCCTCCCACTGAGAGCCAACACTAGCACGAGCTTAGAAAGACGTCTGCGTTCATAAACGCGTGCCCTAACTTCTGGATTTGGAAGGTTTACATCGTTCAGCAGGTGGTTTACAGGCGTTGTTGGTGTTGATCAAATTTACCCGCTGAAGAAAGTCGGCAGAGTATCTGGAACAAAATGGTAAGAGGACATTTCCGAGCTAAGCAAATAGCATTAGCTAACAGCAACTATTCTCATTGTGATCGTAGTTGTAACTAGATAATTAGAATAGATCTAATTTACTAAATAGTGTTGGGGTTGACGTTTGCCAAGTAAGTTTCCAAATAAGTTTCCTTGTTTTTTTTAAAGCACAGGAAGCTGTTGTGTTTAATTGCTTTTTAGAGCAGTTTCTTTGCTTTTGGTGTCGTAGCAGTCTTCGACTTCACTTAAATAATCTATAATAATCATAATGTGATTATTATGCACATTGTTCTTGTTGCTGTTATGTTCTAAGAATTATATATGAAGTCTCTTTTTCAGATTTATTGGAACCAGCTTTACTTATTTTCTGCAACAAAATGTGAACGTTGTGTAGCTCAGACAACAATTATTTGCTTAGCTTCAACATTTTAAAAGCTGAAATTTCCATAGTTGCATTACTGCAGGATTGACTGTTTTTCTCTTTGTTTTGTGTGTTCCCATGCAGCCTCATCGAAAGAAGAAATCCTTCATCGAAAAGAAGAAAGCTGTGACCTTCCACCTGGTCCACAGAAGTCAGCGGGACCCTCTGGCTGCAGATGAGAAAGCTCCTCAGCATGTCCTCCTGCCGGCTGCAAAGGTATCCATTCACAGCCTGGTGTCCCGTACATGTGTTCACACCCGTACATGAACCACACACAGCATAAGCGCTTCCACACTACAGTCATAGGACATATGACAGGGCTGGGCATCGATTTAAATTTCAAGAAACGGTTTGATTCAAATTCTCAAGATTTAGAATCGATTCTTTTAGATCCGATCTGAAATTGGGTTGATGGTATTAAAGCCATTTTTTTAGCTGTTACCTGAATTACACAAATGTGTAGTTATGCAACATATTGATCCTACTATCATATTCACATTAAACAGCAAATCAATAACTAGTGGTAGTTAATGGCGGCTGTAAGGACCAAACTCTCTTCCTGAATGTTGAGACAAACATGCTGAGGGACAGAAAACCCAAACAGATCCAGGGTAGAAAACAGAGGACGCCTGAGATATCTACAGCTGCTATTTGGAGACTAACCTGGTGCATTTATTAAAAATCTCGGCGTAGAGTATAGGGTCAGTGGAAAATGCATTCTTTAAAAATCGATCTTTGGTTATATGAATCGATCTTTAGGGATTAATGAGTCAACCAGAGCGGGTTTGTTTACATATTAATTAATATTAAGGATACATAACCGGATACATAAACACTAGAAGTGCGCATGCGCAGCCAGCAAGTGGAAACTAACAAGGAACATGCAGAAACAGTGGCGTTATGTGAGTGTCAGAATGATTGGCATGGGGGTGATGCACCCGCAACTTGAAGTGTGAGAGCAGAGCCGAAGCTCTGACCAATCCCCTCCATTCAGACTGAACAGCAGGGATTGGTCTGAGTTTTTACAGACCTGCAGCTCCCACGGAGGTTGATATTCTTTATTTATTTATTTAACCTCCTATATATATCATGTATTGACTGCTTTCAGGGTGGAAGGACCATTTTACCCAGTATAACAATGTATCTGAACAGGATTACCAACTATAGCTTTGAGTACTGCTAACTCATTAAACCCCAAATTGATGCTTCAAACTGACTTGAGGCTAAAAGATATTACTGTTTCTTTTGCATTTGTATCTAGTTACATATTTTTAGTCTTTTCAGTGATCATTATTTTCTTTATTGCCTACCTGCATATAAACTTTCTTTCACATGACATAAAAAGAGCTTTGCAGCAGAATTTCCTGCAACTTGTATTTTCTGAATCAAAATATTTATCACCATAAAAAACAGACTTAAAATTAGGTTAATGTGTTTGATCTACCTCTCCAAATTGGCTAAAGACAACTTTCTTCACCACCAGGACTCAGAGAAAGACGTTTGGTCTTTTCACAAAAAATCCATATAACAATAGTATCGTTATTGCTTCTGTATCTGAAACGTACCAGTTAGCCCGTCACATCCAGAGTCCAGAAATGTCACTGGTGAAGTAACAGCTAAGTAACAACTGGGTTTCCTGTGTGTCCCAGGTGGATGCAGAGAAGAGGCTTGAAGAGCAGAGAAAATTTGGTGTTTTCTTCGACGATAATTACGACTACCTGCAGCACCTGAAGGAGGCGTCAGGCCCCTCGGAGCTGGTGGTGACCGCACCCTCGTTCTTTGACGGAGGATCCTCTGATTTCAGAGACGAAGAAGAGGAAAACAAGGTGGAAACCGTGAGCGAGCACACTCCTGTGAGTTTGTATAATTTTTTCTTTCTTACATCTGAAGTTATTTTCTCTGAAGATACACTGATCACAGATTTTGTGACTGATTTCCAACCTTCAGCTTTTCTAAATCTTTGAACTGGAGACAGCGATTTTAGTTTAAGCACAAGGCTATAAGAATACGAGCTTTGAAGATGTTCTTTTTCCACCCTTCCAGCTGGGATGGACCAGTGATCATTTATATTAGGAGAGGTGACGTCACATGGTGTGAGTGAGAGTAGTCGCTGGAAAATAAAGATTTACTGTTTTAAAACAAAGACAGATTATTTGTGAGTTTACGTTTTAAGGTGTTTAGTGTGTTATGTAAGCAATTAGCATCTCCATTTATGTTCCCTAGAGAACATATAGATCCTTACCTTTACTAAGATTTCCAAAAGACATTTCCAGATCCAGAATGTTTATACCAGAGATTGAAAGCTCAAAGGGATGAAACATAGAAACTTTTTCATTCAGCCGTTCTGTCTGTTGGGATCCTTGTTCTCTCTCAGCCTGAAGATTCACACCCATATTGTATCATGAAGTGAAAGATAGAGTTTTAAACAACAAATCACTGATCCCAAAGTAAATGTGGCAGCATAAGTGGATTTATTCTACAAAGTCAAAGGTTGAAGCAGTGAACAAAATCGTTCTATTAGGTTAAAAGATTGGTTGAACATGCTACTTGATTCTGTAAGTTTATTAGCAAGTGTGAGATTAAAGTCCTTCAGTACCTCAGAAATGCTGCTGTTGTTTCTCCATGGATGTTCCTCGTGTTGGGTTGGCTGTTGCTGCTGTTGGTAAAGTTATGTGATCTCACTTAAAGAAACATTAATTTAAGCTGTGATCTCTGATTGGTGTGACCACCAGGAAGCTACAATCCACCTGCCGTCTTCAGTGTTTGCCTCAGAGTTTGAAGAAGATGTTGGACTTCTGAACAAAGCTGCTCCTGTTTCAGGTAATTCAGTTTTATATGAATAATCCAACAGCAGACTTTAGATTGTATCAGAAATAATTCTTTAAACATAGAGAAACTGCACATAATGCTGTTAGACACTGTTTAACAAGCACATTGTCTTTATTATTTCTGTGTTTGTGTTTTATGATCATTTGGATGCCTTGTTTTCATACATAGATGCAATGAGCCTAATCCATTCATGTTTCTATTCTTGACTGTATGGTGTGTATTCTTTCAGGACCCCGACTGGACATGGATCCTGATATTGTAGCTGCTTTAGATGAAGACTTTGACTATGACGACCCCGACAACATGCTGGAGGATGATTTCATCCTCAAAGCCAACTGTGCAGCTGGAGCTTTGGAGACAGAGTAAGACGGGAAATAGAAAAGCTAGAGCTGCTCCCATGATTAGAGGGGTGCTTCAGGTCTGGATTGGTGACAACGTGCAGAATAAAGACATCTGATTGTTATTCTTTAAGTTGAGATAAAACAATATTAATTTTAGTGAAGATCATATTTGAAGTTGTGATTATCTCTATGGTTTTCCTTTTTAAGTTTGTAGCATTTCAATAAAAGTCCTAAACAGAGAGAAGCAGAGTTCCTGCTCAGTCCTGAAAAGGCCAAAAAAAACGCTGAATTAGCTTTCATCAGTTTTCATCAGTTTTCATCAGTTTCCAGGTCTGGTTATGTACAGGTGTATCTCGGTGAATTAGAACATTATTGAAGAGTTAATTTCTTTTAGTAACTTCATCACTAAGTGAAGCGCTTAAATTTATTACTCACAGTCTGATTGTTTCAAGCCTTATTTTTGTTAATTCTGGTGGTTTTCTGCATACAGCTGATTAAAAAACATCACATTTAAGATTAGAATATTACTTTACACCAAAAAAGAAACTTGAACACAGAAATGTGGACTTAATTAAAACTACCCGATTAAAGGTTGTTAGATCTTTTTCTGTTCTGTTTTCTGAAGTGTGATAACCCTTAATAAACAGTGTTTTACACTGATTTATATTTGATTCATATTCTTTATCCTTTATTCACCATGTCACAACTTGCCAATTTACCCATCAGTGCTTTAGTTTGTGACATCAGTAAAAAAAAAAGTCTTACTTCCCAACATTTTTGCATTCTAGACAACTTTACCTTCAGGTGAGGATCTGCGGCTCTTAATAAACACCTGAATAAGCAGAATGAAGGCACCAGTAATCACTGTGGTCTGAAGAGTCGGCAGATAGTGTGGACTATTGCAGTCATTATGTACAACTCTACAAGGCCAGGATTTGAGTTCTCCTGAGTTCTTTTAGCAGCAGTTGGAGGTTAATATTTTATACTTAATTATTTAGTTTATTTCCTGGACATTTTATAATATTCTGGACATTTGAGTCTGGAAAAGTTTGGGGTTTTGAAATTCAAAACGTGTGGGAACACTGGACAAATCATTTATTTATTTATTTATTTATTTATTTACCCTTTTGTAATGGGAGTTTTTCCTCAAATAAATTTAATTGTATTTTCTCTTTTCTAATTTCCTGTTGGTATGATTTCAACAGAGGACACTTGGATGACGACGATGACGAGTGGGAGGACACGGACGAGGAAGGCGACTTTGACTCGGAGGGGGGGTTTTCAGGCGACGAGCACATGGAGGGGGACGGTCACGGCCGAGAGTTTCTGTTCATGGACGAGGAGACAAAGAGTCGCTTCACAGAGTACTCGCTGACTTCCTCTGTGATGAGGAGGAACGAGCAGCTGAGCCTGCTGGACGACCGCTTTGAAAAGGTCAGATTTTGCTCCCTTTAACAAACCCGCAGACACCCTGAGCTCAGCAGGTTATGATCTTTACTTTTGTCTTGAATACAGAAGGTTAGGGCTTCCTGTCATATAATTTGCAACACCCTACTACAAATAAGCTCATTTTAGGACACAAAATGAAAGTGTGGTCTGGCCACATTATAAAGGTACCTCTTCCTAATGGCAGGTTGGAGCGTCTTTTGCCATCTGAACTGCCTTGGTTCTCTGTGCCATCAGTTCAACAAGATGTCAAAAACTGTTCAGAGATTTTGATCAGAACTGACAACACGGCGTCGCACTGTTCTTGTAGATTTGTTGGCTGTGCATCCATGATGGAAATCTCCCCAGATCACGATTTTCTTAAATACCAGCTTTCCTGGCACCAAGAACCATTCTCCTTCATTTAAAATCACTTCAATCCATGCTGGCTTTAAGTTCAGAAGGGCTGTGATCTGCTTCTGGGGGCCTAAAGTGTTCAAGTCCTGGCACTAAGACTCATCGGTTTGTGAAAGTAGCATCTAATAACGGTTTAATGTGACGTTTTTCATCTGCCGTTGTCACTGTTTCCTCTACTTGCTGCCAGAAGGGGGAGTGCTAACATGTTGTTGTGGCAACAACACATGCAGCTGTTTCTCTGTAAAAAGTTGTCGTTGGCCAATGGAAGACATGAGAATGACTTTTAACGTGGTTAAAGGAGCTACATTAATACTGACACCTTGCTCTCAAATCTGTTCAACAGTTTGCCAATCACAACAATCTATTCAGTTCAATTTTATTTATATAGCGCCAGTTCATGAAACATGTCATCTCAAGGCACTTTACAAAGTCAAGTTCAATCATATTATACAGATTGGTCAAAATGTCCTATATAAGGAAACCAGTTGATTGCATCAAAGTCCCGACAAGCAGCATTCACTCCTGGGGAACCGTAGAGCCACAGGGAGAGTCGTCTGCACTGTCCATGGCTTTGCAGCAATCCCTCATACTGAGCAAGCATGAAGCGACAGTGGGAAGAAAATCTCCGGCAGAACCGGGCTCAGTATGAACGGTCATCTGCCTCGACCGACTGGGGTTACAGAAGACAGAGCAGAGACACAACAAGAGAGACAAAAAAGCACAGAAACACACATTGATCCAGTAATCTGTTCTACATTAGATGGTAATAGCGGGTGAGCCGTCTTCCCTGGATGATGTCACAGTTAACAGAACGTCAGACCAGGTGTACCTACTATGAAGAAAAAGAGAGAGAACAAAAAGTTATAAGCAGAAATGACAACACATAATGCATAATTGAAGAACAGTAGAACTCTGTAGAGTGAGAAAATTAGATCCTGATGTCCTCCAGCAGCCTAAGCCTATAGCAGTAAAACTATAAATGTAGCTCAGAGTAACATGAGCCACTCTAGTTATAATCTAATATGTCGTTTTTAAACAGTGTGAAACCCTTTTGAATTTTCACTAACACAGGATAGGTATATGATGTTGTACTTTGTTCCATTTCTGGTCCGCTTCTCTTACTGGCCTCCATGTCAGCAGGCTGCTGCTCTTTTGCCAAAAAACCAAAATCAATTCTGCGCTCTGTTTTGGGAACCCTGGGAACTCTCATGACTGGCTGAGGAACCAGGCAGTAAACATGGCTACACTCTAAACTTAAGTAGTTCCGGACCATACCTCTAGGTTTGAAAAGAGAAAAACGTGACTAAGATAGTATTGATGGAGAGGACAGATTGTTTATTGGGAATGTTACTTCCATCCCAGGTGAGAAATGAGAATGATTTAAGTTGATTTTATGGTAAATGTCTTACTTATTGCTCCTTTTTAAATAACTGTTGTGCTTTGTTTTTATGTTTCAAGGACCAAGTAGCTGGATAAGAATTTTGATCTAGCTGGTGGTTGATGCTGATCACTTAAAGTTAGTAGTTCATCTGTCAGATTTTGATCTCATCGCTTTTCAAAGAAGTTTGGAGATGTTTTAATCTATGGAGCATTACTTGTAGATTAGCTGGCGAGTACTGTTCTGTGTGGGTAGGTTTGCGGTACGTGTCAGTTTCTAACTGTCCTCTTGCATTTGGGTTTTTGTTTTTTTTTTTTTTTTTTGTTTTTTGGGCTTGTTTCTGAAAGTTAGTTGCTTATTTGGGCTCTAAAATAAGTTGCGATAAACGTGTTCTAAAGAGGCCCGCTTGCGCTGCCGTACTATAGAGATTTTGAGTAGTACACACTCTTACCTATAGACAAAATATACCACACATCTCATTAAGTTCTGGAGCGCATCCTGCATCACCGCCATATTGGATGGGTCTTTTCTACTCTAGGCGGACATAGGAGCCACCGGGAGTAGAGGCAGAGGGAGCAATGTTGGCCGTATTTTCTGCATTTTACGGCTGCAATAACCAGTGATAATTACTGAAAGTAGACATGGATATAAACAGCACGCAAAAAAATATGAAGAAATTGTTGTTGGTGTGTACAGAAAGCTCAGGATTAGATGTGTGTGAAAGAGTAAAAAAAGAACAATAAAACTTGCATCTTCATTAAAATATAAAATGTATTAATTTATACATTTAATACGTAATACCATGTCTATCTTTGTTTAAGAGCCAAAAGAAGTATTTTGGCATGAAAGCGGGTATTTATTTACACATTGTGTGTAGGAGTGATGCATCTATGCATACTACTTCTGTGTGGTAGGTTGCCTGTTGCGCTTTTTATTTTTATTTTCATGGAGCTGGTTGCTTGTTTGACTCTATCTGGCAACGCTGCCCTCCCTGCTTCTAAAACGTGTTTCCTGGACTCAGAACCAAAACATTCATCGAACATTAAACACATACTTGGATACAGATTGTAAATCCTAATTAGTTTCTGGATATTTTCTTGCAAATTGAGAAATACTAATATGCTTGTGTCATAGTCAACATTTTCTTTTACAAAATCTAGTTTTTGAACCATTGAGGTACATTATCTAAATTGTGAAGGAAATGCCATTATGCACTTTTTGTTAATTGAGTATAGATCTCTGGCTAGGTGCATTTTTCTTTATTTTCAGCAATTTGAAACATAAAAGTAATTTCATTGTTCAAATGAAGCAATTAATGAATTAGTAAAAGGCAACATTGTACATTTTGTTTATTCAACTAAGATAGGCATGGTCTGTTTCCTTGTTTGTTACCTTGTTTTTTTTATTATTCCTTTTACTTTAACTGGCTTTTACTACAGCTAAAAACACAATCAGTGTATTGCCAGAAGACTTAACGAAGACAATAAGAATGGGAGTGGCGCAGGAGTCATTCTGAATGGGAGTGGACTTTATTTAATCTGACCCAAGATTGGGACAGGACATGATAATCTTTTTATTTATGTTTTTTATTTTTTTGTGGGAGTGGGACGGGACAGGAGGGAAAATCCACTCCTGTGTCATCCTCTAATGCTGACTGGGAGTGGCCTCACATAGGTACAAAATACGATCAACAGCCTTGTCCTGCTCCTCTTTTGCTCGTGAGCAACCAGTGTTTATTGTCACAGTTAAACTTGTTGATCCACTAAGCAAACATACTGCTTATAAGGCCGAGTTTACCTGTAACTTCTGAAGAAGTATTTTGGAGAAGAAATGGAACTCTTCAACAAAGAAGAAGCCGTCTGGAGGACCTACTCCGTTTCATTCAGAAATTTTGTTTCAACCTGGATTATTGCAGCGCATCAGGACAGGTTTTGTCAGCGTTTCTACCTGGGTTAGCCTCAACATCTTTGTCTAAAGCTTCCCAGTGGCACAAACATGAAAGATAAAACACCCACTTTCAGTAGAGGGCGCCACTGGTTGGATCTTTTTTTCATTGATTCAAACATGTTTTGCAGATTTCAGCTTTTTTTAATCAGGAAACTTCATCCAATGTTAAAGAGTCATCCTCGCTGATGGGATACGTTTGTGATGCGGTGGTGTTGTTTCAGTTTTATGAACAGTTTGATGATGACGAGATCGGAGCTCTGGACAACGCCGAGCTGGAGGGCTTCATTAACCCTGACAGCGCCCGCCTGGAGGAAGTCATCAAGGACTACTTCAAACAAAAAGAGAAAGAGTGAGATTCTTTTCTAACCCTTCATTGTTCATTCCTGATACCAAACAGTTTGTGAGAGTTTATTTTGTCCTTGGATCAGCTCCCTGAGGCCTGAAGATTTGGGTCCCAAAGAACTTACTGTTGTAAAGGAGGAGGAGGAAGATGAGGAGGAAGAAGAGATGGAGACGGTTGTCATAGAGGCTTCTCAGGAGAAGTGGGACTGTGAAACCATCATCAGTGAGTCTTTGTTCAAACGAATATAAAGTCTTTTGGCTACCATATGATTCACTTAGAGGTTTTATTTCACATGTGGTGATTTACAAAAGTCAACTCTCAAAAGTCACGCTGCTGTGTGCACAATGCTGTGTTCATGTACATCATGGAAAACCGCCCACTCTTCCACTCCTTCAGTGTCGCAATGATGCCCTCAGCTACTAACTAGTTGCACCATTTGATTTTACGTGAAAAGCTACCAACCGATTGGGTCGGTACTTAAAAAAAAAAAAGTACGGTAACAAATGGTGATATCAGCAAACATTGCAACTTCCTCCAAAGAAATCCCTATAACATCGTATTGCAATAAAGCTGGTGATTTACAGCCCTACTTTATTAGTCACCTAATAGTGTGTATAGTGTTAAATCAGCCTTACTGTCTTAGACCATATCTGACACCCAACTGCTCCTCGCTGCCACATTTAATCAGTGAGCTCTAATGGTTGGTGGGCTGATTCTGAAAGGCCCAGCAGATTGACCCCCACTGATCCAACTCCACAGATCCCATATAGGTTTGCTAGGGTGGGTGACTTAGACCTGTGGAAATAATCTAGAGATAAGTGATAAGAGTGAAACCTTGTAGGAACGGAGTCAGAATCACCATCACTCTTGCAGGAAGGCCTTTCTTTTTTATTATTTTATTCAGGAGGACAACATTTCCCAAAGTTCCCAGTCTGTCTCCCCTTTTACTCTGATGTCCTTGACAAAGGGACTTCCCCACCTTTCCTTCCTGGGAGCTTTGGTGTGACTTCAAGAGGGAGTTAAACTAATTGCTTTAAAACCTCAGCACAGGCCTTTATTCTATTTTCCCAGCCAGGAACTGGAAATGTTTTTAAATGAAGGACACTTGCAAAATAAAAACAAAACCTCCAGAAGCGAACATTGATTGAAGTAAAAGGAAATAGATTTCTTTTACAACAAAGCAAAAAGCAACAAAATGGGGACCACATTGGATTATAAAAAGGTTTTAAAAAAAGGAAATATTTATCTAGCCTAATCTTCTGAAAAGTATTTTTCCCAAAAAGACTTCTGTCTAAAAAGAAGTCCTGTTGGCTAGTGTGCCCACCTCCTCCTCTGTTGTTCTTCTTCCCCCCCCAATGTCTCACCCCAAAAGCTCGCCTAACATCTAGGCCTGTCATGATAACTAATTTTGCTGGACGATAAATGTTCCTAAGAATTATAGAGAGACCATCATATTGTCACTTGGAGACCTTTTTCATCTAATATGATTATGGCACAATAACGAAGCTATATCCTCTCATCATAATGGCTCAGACAGATTAAGCAGTTAGCCACCGTCATAAAACTCCCACCACTGCAGCGGTCGTGCTTCGCCTTTGACACCAATTCCATTTTCTGTTCAAACCATTCGTTCATTTCTCTGGTCCTCCCTTCACGAGGCTCCATGCTAAACTTCTTGAGCATGTGCCTACCTGACGAGATTTAACTCCTCCTACTCTGAGGAAACGAAGAAGTTGACACTGATGCACCGTGCTGAAAACCTTCTGTTATCCAGTCACAGAGGGAAGAGAGGGAAACATGCGTCCGCAAATTATCAAGTTTATTTTTAATTACGCGTGATTAAAAATTTATTGTGCGATTAATTGATTTATTGCTGCTAACATCAGTGTTCTGAGCTTCTGTAGGAGCAGATAAGCATGGTTACCGTATGAGGAGAGATCAGCTCATAGGATACACTATAGAGAAAAGCCTGTAAGGGCAGGAGGGAGCTGCTGGTGTCTTGTTACACAGCGGGCCATATATTTGGACTTCTTCCTCTGCTTCCTGGCAGCGTCTCGCTTCCATGGTCCCTCGGGACAACAAACTATAACCGGCTCCTCCGGCTCCCCCATGTTGCTGTTCTCTGGTAGCTCCTGGCACAGCAGATGGAGCGCTGACCTCTGACCCAGCACCTTCCACAGCATACTCTGATCTGTTTCCCTTATTTGGCAGAACTGTTCTGCTACACATCCACCTTAACACTAGACCTCACGGTGAAACCATGGTGGTGGCAGCATCATGCTTTGGGGATGCCTTTCCTGTGGCAGGCACAGGGGAGTTTGTCAGAGTTGACTGGAACATGGTTGGGGGGAAATATAATTGCAATCATTGGTGGAAGCTTGTTAGAGGCAGCGAGACTCAAGACCGAGGCTCCCCTTCCAGCAGGACCGTGACCCTGAGCATACAGCCAGGGCTACTGTGGAGTGGTTCACATCAAAGCTCGCGTTAGAGCGGCCCAGTCAAAGTTCAGACCTCAACCAAACTCAGAATCTGTGGCAAAACTTAAAGTGTGCTGTTTAGACACTACTCTCCATTTAGTCTGAGCTATTTAGTAAAGAGAAATTGGTACAAGTATCACTCTCTGGATGTGCCAAATGTGTGAGACGTTTCGTTTGAATGAAAAA